>NW_006239093.1:86610-88488 GCF_000226075.1 Solanum tuberosum | reverse complement strand
GCATCCCGAAGATCCCCATTGGTCGGTTGTTCCTCGGGTGCGCGGGCTCGTCTTCCTCATGTATTATGCATGATCTAGCATAGCAAAGAACAACCGTTAAGGAAGAGCTTAATTCAAGTCTACAGCACGACTTAAAACATGGGACATATCCCCTTTTTATAAAAAACGTCCCCAACCCGCCTCAAAAAAATAGCTCACTGGAAATTGCAAATCTACACAGACAAATTTTACGAAAATGGTCATAACTCCCTCATCCTAACTCGAAATGAGGTGAAACCAAGTGCATTGGAAAGCTAACTCGTAGAGGTTTAATTTAATAGGTTACGGCCCTTCCAGTTCCTTGTGTGCTAAGAGATATTCTCCTTCAAAGTTGACCCTCCAAATCGCTTTTTTTGCGATTTTTGAATTTTGATACGGTTGCTCTAAAATTCGGGTTAGACCCATTTCCCACTCAATTTGACCCCCTGAATAAGAATATGAAGTCGAATTTCCGAAATCATGCACGGATTTTGAGATATATGGAAATTACAATTATAGGTGTTTTCGAAGCACATTTTCGGGCATTTTTGGGGTCGTTTCATTAGGTTAGCACTAAGTATATGTATTTAATGCCTATTATAGTTTCTTTAAGATTATTAGGGGATAACATTAAGTTTTGATGGGTGATTGATTCTAATAAGGAAGTAATTACTATAGGGTTTATAATAAGTTACTATTAATTAAGGAGAAAAGAATTGAATTTGTTGATTTGGCTGGAAATTATCGATGGGAGTTCTTTTGATTTAAAAGAAGAATCTTTAGCATTGAATATTGGCAAATCATTAGACAATTATCATGGTTGATTATTTGAGTGGTATAATACATTAGGATTAGAACTTTGTAACTAGGTTAGTTACTTCCAGTAAATGAATTTTTGGGGTCAAAATTGAGGCGTGATGATGATCCAGTGACATTAGGCGTTATATTTTAATTTTTGTTTTAGTGTTAATACCCAGTATGGCTAGAGGAAATTGAGGTGAAGCTAGTTTCTATCACTGTTACTTTTAGTCCCTTTTTGTTACTCTTATTATTATTACATTTGGATGGTTATTGTTTCGGTACAAAAATAGTGTAATATTTGGATTATATAATGAGATGTTTGTGGATCCGTTTACTGATGCATAAGGTATATTTGATAGATTGAGAACGTTGTGAAGCTCTACAAAAGGGATAGGTGAAATCTTAAGGATTCGTGATACTAGTTCGACCTTTGAGGTATGTTAAGACTTTCAGACTTGTTGGAGGACCGTTTTCATAATTAAAAGATTAAAAAGGGGAATAGACAATGGGTAAGGGCGAAAGATGGGAGTCTCGTACCAATGGTGTGACGGGCATTGGTACGAGTACCGGTGTTATAAAGGGAAAGTTTATTACTATAGAATGCGGATCTTAATCCGAGAATGTCAAAGCATACGGACATTAGCTGGTATATTATTGACTGATTATTTTGTGTGATTGTGTTCTTATTTGAACCCGTATACTTATGATGGTTGAGGTGGTTATGTATTATGCTGATATTTGATTGATTGAGATGCATTATCATCCCCTTTATTTGAGATTATATTGTGCACATGCATTGACGTGAGATTGAGTATAAGTTGGGCACGTGGAGATCGTCCGTGTTGGGGATGGTGAGATGTTAAGATTATAGTTTGGGCACGTGGAAACCGTCCGTGCGAAAATTATTTGATTTTATGATAGTGCGTTGAGATTGTCCGTACAGACACGTGGAGATCGTCTGTGTCGGTATATGGACCTCACGAGTCCCCCATGGGTCACGAACTATCGATGTATTTCCGAGGAGTATCATGTATATACAGTTGAGAGAGTACTTGGCAT
>NW_006239093.1:85536-86452 GCF_000226075.1 Solanum tuberosum | reverse complement strand
CGAAACTCTATTGGTAAGCGTACTATAGACTTGTATAAGTAAAAGACTTATTTTTATTATTATTTAAACTCATGTCACTACTTCTTCGTTGTCGATCTATGAGATATATTGGGTACACGTGGTTTCATACTCATATTACACTTGTTTCACTCTTTTGTGGTGCAGATTCGATTTCGATTACGAGCACATCTCGTGGAGCTTTTTGAGTCCGAGCTTAGAGTATCTTAGAGTTGTGGTGAGCTGCTTGGCTGTTCCGTGGACCACACCCCCCTCTACCTTTTATTTATTCTGTTATTTAGTATTCAGAAAAAATATCCCTTATGTTTGGATTTGTCATTTAGTTTCAGACTTGCATCATATTTAGAAGCTCTTGTACTTATGACACCAGTTCTTGGGTAGTATTTTAGCTTTCCGCATTTCATATTTATAAAGAACTTAGTGTTGGAAATTTTACTCATTGTTTACCTTTTTACCACATTAGTTAATCATAATTGATAAATATGTTGGGTTGGCTTACCTATTGGTTGGGAACATAGGTGCCATCACGACTTGTGAATTTGGGTCGTGATAGATATTTTATATGTTTGGTATGTTGCATGATTATGATGCTGTAATGCCTTGCATATGTTACACTTAGTGGGATAGTCGTGTAATCCTACAAGTACACTGTGGTTGTGCACTAATATTGCACTTGCTCTTATATTTGTTGAGTACAGGGCATCTTCAAGCGGCTATTGACAGACCTCGTCTAGAAGATCAGTGATCGTTCGAATTCAAGGGTGAGCCAATTCTTCTGGGATGCCATGAGTTCTCCTTTCGTCTATGTCCATATTTCAGACTTAGACTTCTCTATTAGTTAATTAGTTCATTAGTTTGGGGTTGTATCCCTTCTTGTTTAGACTTGGATCATTGTTAG
>NW_006239093.1:79664-84840 GCF_000226075.1 Solanum tuberosum | reverse complement strand
TTTTGTTGAGTACAGGGCATCTTTAAGCGGCTATTGACAGACCTCGCTTAGAAGATCAAAAGTCGTCGTTCAAATTCAAGGGTGAGCCAATTCTTTCGGCCTGCCATGAGTTCTCCTTTCGTCTATGTCCATATTTCAGACTTAGACTTCTCTATTAGTTAATTAGTTCATTAGTTTGGGGTTGTATCCCTTCTTGTTTAGACTTGTTGAACTTTAGATGTTTTGGTACATTGACTTTCATGTTCTATGCATTACTTCAGCAATGTTAGTTTTATTGTTAGATTTTTGTTGGAGTTTATGGAACTCTATTTCTTTCCTTAGTATTTAACTTGCTTCCGTAATTTAAATGCCTTAATTTTTGGTTTAGTTGCTTGGTTTGGGTTGTAGTAGGGGTTCTCCCATCAGAGGGTTAGTGTGGGTGCCAATCATGACGGTCTGGGTTGTGACCGCATGAAAGTAACAAATTAGGATAAAGGAAAAGGATTAAACATGGAAGTAATCAAATAAAGGAAAGGAAAGAGGGTTAAACATGGAAGTAATCAAATACGGGAAAGGAAAAATGGATTAAACAAGAAATAAAAGGAAAGCAAACAAATAAGAAAGCTAATAACAATTTAGACATGACAATAACAAAACAAACAGGGAAATAAATAAATAAAACCATAAAATAAATAAACCCCACATAAGTATTAAACACGTAAGAACCTAGTTATATCCTCAGTGGAGTCGTCATTATGTCGTGCCCCATTTTTCACAAAACAGATTTTGTGCACGACCTAACAACTCTTTTAGATTTTATTTTAAAAGAATAGTCGTCACCTAACGAATTAAAGGAGCGTTAGGGCACTTTCTAACGTAACTAATCTATCTAAAGGGTATGTGAAACCATAGATTCGGGTAAGGGTTCATATTACCTTGAGAAGAAGGTGTTAAGCACCCCTCGAGGTCCATATATATGGGTCTCGACTTTATCTCATACAATTTATGTGGGAGTTACAAGTAGCAATTAAGGTCACTATTTATTAATTAGTTAATTAAGCTAAGTGATCAAATAAATGAAATAAATAACTTAAAAATTAAACTAACATTAAACAATTAAAGAGAGATAAGCAAGGAGACAGAAAATACACAATTATATAGAGGAAAGACATTTTTTTAATTAATTAACTACCCCAAATAAAGACACACAACAATATATAAAGCAAAGAAAATGCGAAAACCTAAGTTAAATTATCCCTTTCTGGATCAGCGCTCGACTTACTCGGTGTGTCAAGACAAATCAAGGTTTGTCATTTTTCTGTTCGAGTCAACTTCTTTCATCTCCAATAAAGGCCTATCTACCCATATCCCCCTCCCACATGTGTTACGTCCCACTTAATGTCCAAGAGGCATTGGACTTCTATTAAGATGGTTTTAGACTATAATAAAATATGAGTTTCTTAATAAGACCCCCTAAACGTCAAGCAAAATAGTTTGGACGAGCCCTTAACATATAAATTTCATGCTAGTGTGTGCAACCGAACATACAAACGGGGATCATATAGTGAAACGTCTCATGCTAGTGTGTGCAACCGAACATACAAACGGGGATCATAATAATGTAATAATTGATTTTTAGAAGGGACAAAAAAAGTAAATATAGAGCAACAAATAGTTTATTAGGTGATTTTAAATGGCAAAACAATATACATAAATTTGATTACTGAGCAGAATTTAATCAGGGGGAAGTAAGCATTTAAAACAGTTCACATTTTAAGCAGTATTATTATTAAGTTGATTTAACTTTCAAAACGAGCAGGGAAATAATTAAGCATTAAAAGAGCAAAAACAATCATGCAGAAAATAATTATTCAATTATTAATGTTGGAAATAATTGTTGAAATCTACATACAAATTTTCTAAGCCTAATTAGCATGCAGACATTTATTAAGATCTTATAGGCATGATTTCTAATCAATTAACATGCTAAAGCTTATTAAACCCTGACAAGATTATTAAAACATGCTGGACTTATAAAATATGATTAATTAACATTGATTTTATTAGTTAAGTCCTATAGACATGATTTCTAAGTGAACATGCTGAAATTTTATTGATATTATAGGCAGAATTTCTATGTGAATGACATGCAGGATTTATTATAATCTGATTAATTAATAAACTGCACCTTATTAGAGTCTGATTACTTAACCTAGTGAGATTATTAAAATTTCAGAATTCATAAATATAAGAGAAACATAAAAGCATGAAAAGCAATTACACGTTATTCATTTATCTGAAAATTATAGAACCTATAAACATAATATCTAAGTGAACATGCTAATATTTAATTATTTACAAACTGTTTTAATTACCTTCTGGAATTGGTTAAAATTTCATGAACATATTGAAAATCGATAAGGCTTTATACATTATATCTAACTCATATAAAGTCAAATAAATTAATATAAGTCTGTGCATTATATCTACGCAATTAACAGACTGAAATTTTAACAATATTTAAGCATGCTTTCTAAACAAAGGAAATAGATTAAATATTTATTTGAAACCTATGTGCATAAATTTGTACACTCGTTAGCAAGTTGAAATTTTAATTAAATCCTATGCACGGTGTCTAATTATATTATTAGTCAATTTTTTGAATTCTAACAAAATTAACATATGAGACAAGATTCTAATAATTTCAAGATTATCACAAAATTTATCACGATGATAAATTGATTAATTTAACAAAGTTATAAACAACAAAGGTTGATTTTAAACCAATTATTTATGAGACATTCCGATATGCTTGCATACCTTATGCGATTAAGTAATAGGCAGGTTATCTATAACAATCACACATAATAAAATAAAATAAAATAAGATAAAAAGAAGAGTTAGCACATACCCCCAGACGATCCCCCAAATATCTTTCATATAGAATTTACAAAATATTACAAGCCAAAATAAAAGCATAAATGAATATGATATACAGAATTGAAGCATAAAACTAACATAATTAGTGCCTTCCGGAATCCCCTCCTAGGCGACTCTTCAATATCTTGAACTTTAAAGTTCGATCCTGCTAAACCAAGAGGTACTACCAACACACATAAATATATAAAGGCAAAGTTATAATATAAGATTAATTATATGAGTAAAATCATAGAGTATCTGAGACACACAAAAATCAGACAAGTCATAGAACATATAAGATCACACATTGAGAAAGAAGGGATAAACAAACTAACTATGATGCTTCCTTTTATTTATTTCAAACATAAAACAATGTGAACAATACAAGACAAAAATTAAACTAGTGAAGAAAACCAATCAGTTACGCAAAATTAATAATCAACAATGAAGTATTTAGCACAGTATCCGACACGAAACAACAACACAACAAAGAAAGGACTCTTAAGTTTGCTAGAATTCTTGTTTTTTTTAAGGGTAGAGAGTATTTTTTTTTCTTATTGTAAAGTGTTTGAATAGCTAATGAGAAGGGTCTCTTTATATAGTGAGCATGAGGGCTAAAAGTAAAGGGAAAAATAATAAAAGGGAGCAATTATGAAATTAGTTTCCTTAAATAAAAGTGTACCAATCAACAAACTATTTTACCATATCGGCAACAATTTTACCAAGAATAAAGCAAGTAAGAATCTGCAACACTTAAATAAGGGGAAAAAATATCAATTAGGAGTTACCAGCAAATTACCAATATAAAATCATGGAAGGAGAAATATTTTTTTAAGGAAATGAATAATATAAGATCAATTAAGGGTAACGGTTTACAACAGCTAAAAATATTATGCAACTTCAATTTACCATAACAAATAATTCTGATATCACAAATCCAAATGATGGTCTATACTTACCATAATTGACCATAAAGCCAAGTATCAATATCCAATTATTATAATAAATTTACCGTAATTAGAAAAGTAAGAAAATTTTTTGACAAGAGTGATATATGGCACAAAAGATCAACTTAAGCATTTATTATATGAAAACTTAAGGTCAGCAAAAGAATCAATTCGTATTAAATGAATCATATCAATTCAAAGCAAGGTAATCAAAATTATTAGATCAATTATATGCAAGAAATTTTGAAAAGTAAACACAGAGGACAAATATTAAGGCCTCATTTAATCAGCTAACTTCACAAATTAACTTCACCACAAAGAAGAATAAGGACATCATAATCACATGTTAATGAATCATTCATACATGAATTTGAGCAACAGAAGAAACAATATAAGAGCAGGCAGCCCACACACAATTAAATATAAAATTATAAGATCCTGCAAGTTTTCATGTTTAACAGTGTCATGCATAAAGATTTAAGCAAAAAAAAATCGTAAATGGGACGGATCTTAGCTGACCCGTTATCAATGAACCAAAAGCTCTAAATTGACTAAACTTGTTCGTAGGTGTTGCTCGGTGTCGATGCACCGTTGGTCGGAGCCATTGGGCTCGAAGCTCGCTGTTGATGTGGGATTTCACCAGTCCGCTTGAGCTCGTTTCTTCACTGGCCGGAGTTGTTGTTGTTGTCGTCGTTCGGTGCTGCTAGAGTTCGCTTCTCGCCACTCGCTGGTCGGAGAAGAGAGAAAAGAGGAGCAGAGGCGGCTAACAGTCGTTGTTGGCCTCGTCGGTGGCTTACGCCGTTAAAAAATGAAATCTTTATTATTAAAAATGAGAAAATCTTTATTATTTGGGTCACATGAGCTATATTATAAATATATTAAGAACGAAAAGGGTAACAATTGGAATAAACAATGGCTATAATTGAAATGAGAATTGACTTAAAAGGCTAGAATTGAAATAGATTGAATAAGAAAAGGACTGGAATTGAAATGAAATTGGATATATTAGGCTATGATTTAAATGATTTAAGAAAATGTTATTCAATTAATAAAATATTACACATATTAAAATATTTTCAAATAAAATAAACACCAAAACATTAAAGACATTTAAATAAATAAGTAAAGCAATTATTTCGAATTTAACTATCGATAAATATAAAAATTTAATAATAATAATAAAATAGTTTAACAATAATAATTACAATAATTTTGTAAATTATCAATACTAAAGTAAATGGTTATTTGGACAAAATTGATCAAAATCTTATACACGTACTCAGAGCTATGGATCATAAGAAACATAGTAAGAAATATACTAGTAGAAAGTT
>NW_006239093.1:79449-79564 GCF_000226075.1 Solanum tuberosum | reverse complement strand
AAATTTCATCACTATTGGTACTCCTCCAATGATTATTCCCTTTTCTGTAGTTTCTTTGATATACATTAATGCTTTTGGTAGTTCGGGGCATGATTGTTCAGTAGTTATTATTTCA
>NW_006239093.1:66903-76998 GCF_000226075.1 Solanum tuberosum | reverse complement strand
AATATGTTATTATTAAGTCTATTTTGCCTATGTTCTAATTTTTGTCTTTTCGCTATAATTATTTCAGTAAGTTTTTGTCTATATTCGTTATTCTCGTTATTCATTGTATTTTTAAATATTGAATATAATTATATTCTATTTTTGATATATTATCTATTAATTGATCTAATTTATCGTTATCAGTTTTTGTGATATTAAGTTGTTTATATTCCGAATATAGTTTGTTTAATTTTCTTCTTATTTTTCTTAACTTTCTACTAGTATATTTCTTACTATGTTTCTTACTATGTTTCTTATGATCCATAGCTCTGATACCAGGGTTATTGGTCGGTCAAAATTAGGTGTCAATAGTCACTCTTAAAATCGTTTAATTACACCTCTTATGTATACCTTCTCCTCCATTCCCCTATAATTATTTACTTACTTGTTGTTGTATTATTGGAGTTCCTCCTTTTAATATAATATAAATAAATATAAATATAAAATATAGAAGACATACTAAATTGGGTGTTTTTAGTTGAGGGTATTATAGTTATTTAATATTCAAGTTAGGGAATGCTCAAATTCGTAATTTAAAACTGTCAGGAAACTTCTCTATTTTATAGCCAACAAAGGATAGTATAAATATGTATTTTTTGAGCCTTATAAAAAATTCACAACATTTCAAAAAAGTCACAACCCTTTGGAAAGGTCACAACTCATCGAAAAAAGTCACAACTCTTTGGAAAAGTCACAACCCTTCGAAAAGGTCACAACTCATCGAAAAAGTCACAACTCTTTGAAAAAAGTCACAAGCCTTCGAAAAAGTCACAACTCTTTGAAAAAGTCATAAGCCTTTTGTAACGACCCATTTGATCGTTTTGAGTATTAGAGTTTTTATTGTATAAAATACTCTTCCGATAGATTTTAAATGAGTGTTTTGGACTATTCGTAACTAAAATTATAGAATTTATGGGGTAGTTTTAATAATTTATTTAGTTGATGGTTAAGAAAAATAGCATTAGAATTAATAGTGGGTCACTTCTACCACTCCCAAAATTAGGCTTAGATAATAATTAGGGGTTCCCATTTTGAGTTAGAAACTCAAGAGAACTTCAACTACGGCGATACAATTTGCAGATAGGCCGACGAGTGCTTCAGGTAAAATTCAATATGTATTTTGTGAATATGAGCAAAGGCTTTATGATTATTATTATATTATTGTTATTAGATGGGAAATTGAAAAGAACGAGTTTTCAGTGGTAGTGTTAGGTTGAATTTTGGTGATTAATGGCGTTGGGTGTGGGATTGTTGGAGACAAATTTGTCTCCCACGGATTGGCTGATTTCCAGTGAGATTATTTAATTGAGTTAGGAAAATTGCCTTAGGGGTAGGTCATGATAATGATAAGATGGGTCACTTTATATTCTAAATAAATGATTGAATTTCCTTTAAGTTTAGATGTTAGTTCTTAAATCTAGGGGTCAAACTTTGGTGGGTAATTATTGGCCATGTTGGTAGGTTGGTTTGATTAAATTATTGTGATGTACTAAAACAATAAGTGGTAAATTATTGTTTATTGAGTTAAAGAGTGGATTGCAGGTGAAAGTTTTATAGAATTGAATTGTCATTGTTATGTCCATATTTTGGAATGGGTTTCATGGGTCTCCGTGTTACATTTGTTTTCTTTGGTTAGTTTATTTTGTGGTTTCAGGTGTTGGCTGCCACTGATATCGTGACCAGTGATTTCAGTTTTACCATATTATAAACTAAAATTTGATATATTGAGATAGTGGTAATTAAATATAAGGTGTAGTATATTATATGAATTACGTTAAAGTTATGCTAATGAGAGGAATTAAGACTTACCCTTAGGTTTGAACTTTAGGAAGTTGATTATAGAATTAGGGGAGTTTTTGGGTATAGGCTGGACATAGAATAATATGAGTGTTTAAAGGCTTGTTAACTTACAAATTATGCATATATACTTGATAGATTGGAAAGGTTCGGAGGCATTGAGGAAAGGAAAGGCATTGGAGAAGTAGCTTGCTTGATGTCAATTCTTCGGTGAAGGTAGGTGTTGACACCCAATTTTAGACCTCCACAGTATAAATTAATCATCGAGCTTCTTAATTTCCAAACGTGTTGAAATAATTGACTTTATAAAATTCAAAATATTTTTCAAGTTATTTTAATGTAATTTTAGTCGCTTTCATAATTTTTAAATAATAAATATGTTTTTATATAATTTTATATAAAATTAGAACATTTTATAAATATTCAAAAATCGTCTCAAAAAGATTTTAGTTTTATTTAAATATTTGATTAATTAAATTATTTAATAGTTTATATTTTCGAGTTATAGGTTATAATTGAGTTAATTATTTTATTTTGTTGAGATTAAGAAGCTCGTTATTTAATTATATTAATTCATCTTATTTAATTACTAGTTGAATTAACTAAAAGAATTCAATTTGGCTAGATTGTTAATTCATTTGCCTAACCCTTTTATTGCAATTCTAGCCATCTCATCACCTTGTCTCCAACTCATTAAAAGACCAAGTTTTGGGCCTTTTCCTCTCAAATTTAGCCAACCCAATTCCGAATAACAGACCTAGGCCCAATTTCCATTATCCCAATTCATATCCCAGCCCATTTCCAGCAACCCATACATCAGATAACAATACACAGCAGTACCAAAAGAAACCAGCAACAATCAACGTACAAACCCACTCCAAAACAAACGACTCGACCCCTGTACATTCTCCTTCTTCCTCGCGCAATTCCAGCTACCTAAATCGCTAAACCCAAAAGACTCCAGCAGCGAATGGCGAGCAGCAGCCCAACATACGCGACCCGAGCCCAAAAAATCGGGCAGTCGCGTCGTCCTCCCTCTCTCCTCTCCTTGTTCCCTCGTACAGAATCCAGGTGTCTCAATCTTGTGTGCTTGCTCGTCCTTGCTCGAGAATCAGACAGCTCATTTCATTTTTCCGTTGGAGGATAGTACAAGAATCCGTTGCCTGGCCTTATCCTCGAGGAGCAATTCAAATTTCGAATTCAAATATGCTCGTTTCCCCCCTTTACTCAACTCCAATTTCTTCTATATAAACTCTCATCTACTCTCTGTTTAGGGAAGATTTTTTTTAAGGCGGTGAAATTCTTGACCTAAGAACGGAGAGAAAACATTTTTTATTCTTGGGCTAACTCGAGTAGTTTTGATTAGTTAGAGTTCGTCGGATTCCGGCACAGTTTAGTCGTGATGGTTGTGGAAGTTCCTCGTGGCTAGCTCGTCTCGTCCAAGATTTGCTGCCCAGAAAGAGGTAAACTCTTCTTATAATTTATGTTTAGTTTCAGTCTTCTGAATGGATTTTGGTTTATGTGTCCTTAAAAGAGTATTATGGATTGATGGGTATTAGTTAGAAATCGTTTCTTCTATTCTATTTACCGTTGATATGTTCATTATGAAATCTCTCGGCTTCCTCTATCTTATCTTTATTGAGTGTTGAATATGTGAAGTTTTAGGATATTGAAGTAGTTATCTTAGCATGTTTTTAGTCTCAATACATGATGAATGGATTTCGACATGAACTTGGCTGCTGTTTGTTTCTTACTGGAGTTAAAATGCTCTTATATGAGAATTTTAGATGTCTTTAATTCCCACCCTGATTCCCTGTGGTACATAGTCATGTGATTCATCACCTTGTGAATTTGTTCTCGCTCTTTGGTTTGTTTTAGATCATAGTCTGTTTCCGGTTCATTCCCATTTAAGTTTTAATTCGTCTAAGTTTGACTTACTCATTGATTTGCTTTATTATCAAGCTATCTTCATGCTAGTGTTGTTTCTTTTCTAGCTATGCATTAATGTAATCAATCGGACTTATGCTTTGTCCAAATCACCTTGTTAATTTATTTTTATTTCTTCCAGCAAATAAACATGATCGTTGAAATGTTCCAATTCTTTTTTTGTTGCCATTTCTACTTGAAGTTAGTTGTTTTAATCAAAAGATAATGTTACCAATTTTATATTGAATCTTTTCTTTACTAGTTTTGCATGTTCCTTCCTTGTCTTAGCTTAAATTTTGAAAAAGTGTGTTAATAACTTGATTTCAATTTTGGCTTGTGTTTATCTACAAATGTTTGTTGCCCACTGTCCTTGATTTTTCATTCCCTCTTTTATGATAAAATGATTGTTTGACAACACAAGATTTTAATATATTAATTTGGTCGAATTCTTTTCTATGCTTTGGGTTACTTATTTGATTGAGTTGGTGTTAAAGTTCTTTAAATATGCTATTTTCTCAAGTCATTAGAAAAATTAAGTTCACTAACATGTTTTTTCCTTCTTTTTTTTGTTGAAGCGAACCCCTCTTGAGTTCGTGGGGACTCCGCTTCCTATCCTTGCATTTCGGGGATTTGCTTCTCTTCATCGAGTCCAAATAGCCAGTGAACATGTTACAGGCAGTACAAGGGCTGGAAACTGAATTTTCAGATCCCAAAAAGCCCAAAAGAGGGCAGTCTACATGATGTATACAAGGGTATACACAATTATGCATAGAAAGAACAGTGATATATAGGTCTGGAATGACGATACAGGTGCTGGAAATTTGAAGTGGACTGTCTACATTCGATATACAGTTCGATATACACAAAAATGGATCAAAATACGATCTATATACATCGATATACACCTTTTGTATACGTAGGTCTTTGGGGAGAAAATGGGCCTAAAGTCCAATAGATTTGGCCCAAATTTGGGTAATCTCTTGTTATTGCTATTGTGTGTTTGATTGTATAAACTCTCTAACCCTTTTATGTGATTTGGTTTTAACTTAATTAATTCCCAAAAGATAGCCATGTCTAGTTTTATGTTCGAATTTAAATATTCATATTCTTATCTATTACTTAGTTTTATTTTATTTTAGTTGTCTTACAACATATGAATTGATTACCTTTTTTTAAAAAAAAATAAAAAATCCCTTTAGTTTATCTCTCTTCCCATAAAATATGGATTTTATTACTTAATTTATTTTTATTTTTCTAAAATTAGTCATTTTAGTCAAATCACCGGTCAACCGCAAGTTAGCAGACATTCCGAGGGCCTAACACCTTCTCGGAATGTACATTGAACTTCGAACCCTTTTATTTTCAAGTGATTTTATCTGTTTAAATCTTTTGAAAAACTTAAGATTTTTTCTTGATTTTTTACTAAAAAAATTAAGTGGCGACTCTGACCTTTTGGAAATTCAATTTCTCTTAAACCATAAGTTTGATCGATTTTTCGAAAATTTAGTCATTTTATCTTTTATTTTATTTTTTGAGTAAAACAATAGGTTATGGTTTATTCTATTTCGATAGTTAGACTCTTAATAGTGACTGATATGTATTGAGTAATATTCTGAAGTTCTCTATGTACTTAATTGTGTGGTTTTGTGTGGTTTGGTTGTATCGTTTGTGATTGGTCTAAAATCCTGACACCGTGAAATTTATAATCTGAAACCCTCTCTATCGAAGTAATGCCTTGAATAAAGAAGGCTTGATGAAATAAATTAATGATATAATTGGATCGGAGTGTCACGTTCCGACACGGTAACATTAAAGGAAAAAGATATTGAATTAACTTAATCTCAAAGAACTCAATTCCCAAATTAGTTTGGTTTAGAGGCATGAGTCCTCATGTGTGATCATGATATTGTTGAATGATTACGTACATACTTTAGTGTTGGGGAGTGTCACGTTCTGACACGATATAATTAGATCGGAGTGTCACGTTTCGACACGGTATTATTGGATCAGAGTGTCACGTTTCGACACGGTATTATTGGATCGGAGTGTCACGTTCCGACACAGTATAATTGGATCGGAGTGTCACGTTCCGACACAGTATAATTGGATCGGAGTGTATGATATTGTTGAATGATTACGTACATACTTTAGTGTTGTTGACATTGGTTCATGTGTTTGTTGCTTGCCACCTGGTAAGTGTCATAGTTGATTTTATACTATTATTCATTACATATTAGTTTCTATTTTGGGTTGGCCGATGATATCTATTTAGTACATGTTGCCCTGTACTGAGCCCTACTTGTGTTTTTCTTTGTTTTCTTTTTGTTGGAGTGTAGCGAGTGTATCAGTGACTTCGATTCGCCCTCAGCTCTAGCCAGTCTCCAGCACATCAGGTTCTAGGATAAGCTATTCATTCCAGCTCGTGTTGGATTCTCTTGGTCATGGCATGATGTCCTTAGTTTTCGGACATAAACTATTTTATTCATTTATTTTGGTGTCTTTAATACTGTTAGACTTAGTATTTGAAGATTAGATGTCCTTGATGTGATGACTTTCAGTTTTTGGGGATAATATGTAATAGGCCTTAGAAATTTATTTGATTGGTTACTTTAACAGGTTTTGAGCTTTCATATCTTATTGTTATTCGTAGTTGAATTATTGATATATGTTGGGGTTTAGATTCCTTGGTTCGCCCACTTAGGAGGTTAAGTGTGGGTGCCACTCACGACTCATTTTGGGTCGTGACAAACTTGGTAACAGAGCGTTAGGTTCGGTGATCTCATCACACAAGGACAAGTCTAGTAGAGTCTTGCGGAACGGTACAGGGACACCTTTACTTTTCTTTGAGAGGCTATAGGACTTTAGAAAAACTTCACTCCTCTTTCTTTCGTGCTACTACTTGAATCCAATTGGTATCTAGGTGATACAAATTGGTATCGGAACTTTTTCACTCTATTTCACATATGGTTAGTACTAGAGTATTAGAAGTTGAAATAGCAATATTAGAAAGAAAAAAAAATGTGTCCTTGAAAATATCTATATTTTCTCGATTGACTACAGGGCCTGTAATGACTAGTGATACTTCACTCCTCTTTCTTTCGTGCTACTACTTGAATCCAATTGGTATCTAGGTGATACAAATTGGTATCGGAACTTTTTCACTCTATTTCACATATGGTTAGTACTAGAGTATTAGACGTTGAAACAGCAACACCAAAATAAAAAAAAGTGTCCTTAGAAACTACAGGGCCTGTAATGATTAGTGATTACTTGCTTATATTTCACTTAGTGGGATAGCCGCGTGATCCTACCAGTACACTGTGGTTGTGTACTGATACTGCACTTGCTCTTTCTTTGTTGAGTACATGACATCTTCAGGCGGCTGATGACAGACCTCGTTTAGAAGATCAATGTTCAGTCGAATTTAAGGGTGAGCTAGTTTTTCAGGGATGCCTTGAGTTCTCCTTTTGTTTAGTCCATTTCTTCGGTCTTAGACTAGTTCTTTAGATAATTCTCTTGTTTAGTTTGGGTTGTACCCACTTTCTTAGACATGTTGGTTAGAGTTTTGGTACATTGACTTTCAGGTTTTAGACGTTATTTCTGCATTGTTTTAGTATCGAATGTTAGACTTTGAGTTTATGGGAACTTCAGTTTTCTACATTTTAACCAGCTTCTGTAGCTTTAAATGCCTTAGTTTTTGGTTAAGTTTCTTGGTTTTGGGTTGTAGTAATGGTTCTCACACCGGAGAGTTAGTGTGGGTGCCAATCACGACGGTCGAAATCGTGGCACTTAGTCGTTTCTCAACCAAATTGAGTGAGTATTACTTTTATTTTCTTGAACTAAAAATTCCGCCCTAAAGCAAATTGACATTAACTATGACTTGGTTAATCTTGCTATAACATCAACTACAAGACGAGTTTTAGGAGTCTGGAATCCTCGTTGTTAGTTCTTTTTCTTAGTTTAATCCCCATTGGGAAGGATTTTCTAACTTCTTCGTGGTGAAGTGTATATCCCGTACTTTGAGGGATAAGTGGTAGAGGGGGTGAATCCAGATGACTGTGCCAAGGTGACAACATTCAAGAAGTTTCATAAGGGAAGGCTAGATAATGAACACCATTACTTGGAAAATACAGTTAGTGAAGTTGTCGTAACACGTATAGGTTGCTTAGCGAATGATGAAATTATGTTGTGCCAAGTGAAGTCAGAATCACTACTACAATTTTATAGATTGAGTGTATACCAAAGAGGGTCATGATACGACTATTAGAACAGTACTGATGCTTACTTGATTAGAGTTATGAAGTGTGTTACTTTTGATATCAGCATGATCTAAGACAGAATGCAAATTGCTTGGGGGTAGAGACATAATGGATTTGAAAATGTTTTATAGTTATTCAATGCGTAGAATTGTGTGAGCTATTCAGGTACGATCTTCTCGATATGTATGATGTGTGATGGATGTAACAGACTTTCACGATGTGGTTCTAGTGTTATATGGAAATGAATACGTTGATTGTCAAGTGGGAATACTAACTACTTAAGGAGTTATCTGTTGTATGACGTGTTCAAATAATGAGATTCAGTGTTGCATTGATCACATTTGAGAAACCAACTAGTTTGTTGCTATGGATGTTTGGGTTAAACATTGTTTTAAGGAAGTTTTTAGTGGTGGATCTTTGGTACGTTATTAATGCATTAGGTAGTGAAGTCTATCTTGAGTGTTTTAGGACTAGTGATTTTATCTTAACCTCCAAAGGAGTGGATTGATAACGGAGTGACAAGCTTATGTATAAAGAAAGTCAGCGAGTATACTCGGGTGAATGCAATTGAAGATTTTAGTTAGAAAGTGTGTATAAAATTTGGATTAGTCCTTTGGATCTGATCGATATAACTGAGTTGAGGTGTCATGTCGATGAAAAGGTTGACTTTGTGGTGATGACAAGGGCATGCTGAGCATCAGGGTAATACGAGTTAGAGGTGGATTGTGATTGAGATGCAACTATAGAATACATATTGTTGATTAAATAAATTTTGTATGGTAATAATGACTTGTGAGTATCTAAGGTTGAGATTTTCTACTCTTTAGTGAGTAACGTGGTTGTATGGAAAGTTTTGAGAGATGTTGGGGAACCACTTGAATAGAATTTAAAGGAGCTAGAGTCATAATGAAAATGAAATAAAATTAGTGGGATGAGTGTAGCCTTCGGAAAGAGGTGAGAGTAAGAATATTTTCTCCAGTTGCAAGGACTTAAAAGGTATCTTCAAAAGGATTGAGAATTGGGTTCAGAGGTGCCTAATTTCATCCGTTTTGCTCTGGTTATGGTAATAGGGTCACATGTTCATCAGATTGGTTAAAAACTAATGGATAAGACTTGACAAAAAAGTGTACATACGTCCAGCTCGAGTGTGATGATAAGTTCTTTTGTGGTTTGAGTTTGGTAATGAGTACATTTGGATTTTTAGTGAAGGATATGGTAAGATCGATGGAGAGGTGATTAATGCTAAGCCAAGATACATGAATTCATAAAAGTCTTCAAGGTATCAACTAATATTGATAGATAAGGGGATTGAATTACACAGTTGGATTCACAATTCATTTTTTTTTGTTTTGTAAATATACATTCGTAGTGGTATGTTTTGTCAAGATATGAATTGGTAAGATAAGAAATGATCGTTCAATTGAGTATTGAGTATTTCGAAGGACTTATGCATGGTTTTGGTCATAATGTTTGTTACTTTTGATTTTTAAAGGACACAAGGAAAGGTTTCAGTTAAAAGTGTTGGTTTAGAGTATAAGGTAAAATGTCATAGGTTGTTGGTAAAAGGATGAGATCAGTAAGCGAGCTAGAGAAATTAACAAGAGTCTGATATATTGAAGGGTCGAGATATTTAGAATTTTGCACCTTGAGAAGAATTTGAGAAAAGTGAAGGAATAAGACCTCTCGTATAAACTCTGGGGTGTAGTTGAAGGTTGTATTGATTTTTGCCTATGAGTTTAGATATGACTGTGAGATGTGAACTAGTTTGGTACATACTTACTAGGAGTTTATCATTGACTTTTCTAAAGATTGAGTTTTAATTTGGGTGACAAACGGTGAGGTATGAAAAAATTTAGTGTTTTACGTGGAGTTAGATTGCCCAAATTATGATAGATGACTTAAGAATGATGTACAAGGTGAGATATAATTCTATATGGTTATTAAGAATTTAGAGTTGGGTTAATACTGCTCTATTGATGGGACTACATAGAATGTTAAGATGTGTTACATAGACATTTGATGGTGAATAGAGGTTATGAGCTTATAGTATACAAAATAATTTGAGTGACCAAGA
>NW_006239093.1:59313-66769 GCF_000226075.1 Solanum tuberosum | reverse complement strand
GTGTGATTTAATAGTTTATCTCGATGGAAAGGTACTATCAAATTTGAAATTAGTGTTATTAGCCTTGTTTGGGACTCGTATTTGTCATGAAATGCTTAAATAGAAAGTGAGATAGCCATAGTTTGAACATGTATTTGATAAGAATACTTTGACACTAATGATGGTTTGAGAGTAAGGTAGATGATCGGTGTGGTTACGATGTTTTATTAGTATTAAGAGTGTTGACTTCAGTGGATGTGGGGTTCGATAAACCAAGTATGTGTTTAATTATAATAGGGACTAAATTGGTGATTGTGGGTAGCTAGAAAATCAAAGAGATAGAGTAGGATGAATGAAAATGTTTGATATGGGCCCTATGGAAGGAGTATCTAGAGTTATTCAACCTTGGTTATGTGCATTCTTATGTGACAAACTATTTCATTCTGGGCATGGTTTAGAGTATGATTCACTTTCTACGTCCGTGTGTGTTTTCGATTCTATGGGTGAGTCCCTAGTAGTGGATTGTGTGTATCGATTCTGTGATTGTCTTCCTGGTAGGGTGGCATCCTCGGTTAGACTTGTTCATTCCAGTTATGGAAGATTTAGTGTTGTTTGGGATAGTTAAAATATACTAGTGATTCTACATGCACAACTTTGCTTATGAGAATTTATAGGAGAGCTACCATGAAAATTTACAGTTTTTCGATAGACTTAAGATTTATCTCATCATCGGCTATGTGTGATTGAATGTGGGGACCATGGGGTCTAGTTTTGTCATTCTTAAAGGTTGTCTATAATAGCTACTAATCTAGCATTTCGACAGTGTTGTTAGAGGTTTTGTATGCTTGGGTGTATCACTCGATGGTGGTTACTTGATCATTTCCATCTTTGGATCAGATGAGTTCGATTCTCCTAGATGATTACTTGCTGTCTAAAGATCATATTTTTATAGCATAGGCTCGAGGAAATATTTTGTTGTGAGGATGTAATCTTGATAAAATCTATGATGGTTTGTGCAGTATGAGTGTGTGGTGGCTGGTTCAGGTTCATTCCTAGTTGTAGCCGATATTGATTCAGTATTGTATCATGGTTATGTTAGAAAATATTTGTCTTGAGAGTTGTGTCAAGGTTCAGTGGAAGAATCGGCCAGTTGAAGAGTCCACTTGGGAGAGTGAGGCTGATATGCATGAAAGATTTCCACACCTTTTTATCGATTCAGGTACCCTTCCTTACCCTTGCCTTCTTTTGATCGTTCGAGGACGAACGATGGGTAAATTGGTATCTAATGTAATGACCCATTTGATCGTTTTGAGTATTAGAGCTTTTATTGTATAAAATACTCTTCCGATAGATTTTAAATGAGTGTTTTGGACTATTCGTAACTACAATTATAAAATTTATGGGGTAGTTTTAATAATTTATTTAGTTGGTGGTTAAGAAAAATAGCATTAGAATTAATAGTGGGTCACTTCTACCACTCCTAAAATTAGGCTTAGATAATAATTAGGGGTTCCCATCTTGAGTTAGAAACTCAAGAGAACTTCAATTACGGCAATACAATTTGCAGATAGGCCGACGAGTGCTTCAGGTAAAATTCAACATGTATTTTGTGAATATGAGCAAAGGCTTTATGATTATTATTATATTATTGTTATTAGACGGGAAATTGAAAAGAACGAGTTTTCAGTGGTAGTGTTAGGTTGAATTTTGGTGATTAATGGAGTTGGGTGTGGGATTGTTGAATACAAATTTGTCTCCCACGGATTGGCTGATTTCCAGTGAGATTATTTAATTGAGTTAGGAATGAGTTGTATAGTGTATTATCATAAGTGAGATAGTCTGCAATTTATAAGTGTGTGCATGTTGATATGACTAATGGAGAAAATAATCAGGAACTAAAGTAATTGGTGCCAATGGTTAGTTGCTGGTTGGTTGGTTTGATTAAATTATTGTGAAGTACTAAAACAGTAAGTCGTAAAATATTGTTTATTGAGTTAAAGAGTGAATTGCAGGTGAAAGTTTTATAGAATTGAATTGTCATTGTTATGTCCATATTTTGGAATGGGGTTTCATGGGTCTCCGTGTTACATTTGTTTTCTTTGGTTAGTTTATTTTGTGGTTTCATGTGTTGGCTGCCACTGATATCGTGACCAGTGGTTTCAATTTTACCATATTATAAACTAAAATTTGATATATTGAGATAGAGGTAATTAAATTTAAGGTGTATTATATTATATGAATTACATTAAAGTTATGCTAATGGGAGGAATTAAGACTTACCCTTAGGTTTGAGCTTTAGGAACTTGATTATAGAATTAGGGGTGTTTTTGGGTATAGGCTGGACATAGAATAATATGAGTGTTTATAGGCTTGTTCACTTACAAATTATGCATATATACTTGATAGATTGGAAAGGTTCGGAGGCATTGAGGAAAGGAAAGGCATTGGAGAAGTAGCTTGCCTGACGTCAGTTCTTCGGTGAAGGTAGGTTATGGTTTATTCTATTTCGATAGTTAGACTCTTAATAGTGACTGATATGTATTGAGTGATATTGTGTAGTTTTTTATGTACTTGATTGTGTGGTTTGGTTGTATGGTTTGTGATTGGTCTAAAATCCTGAGACCGTGAAATTTATAATCTGAAACCCTCTCTATCGAAGTGATGCCTTGAATAAAGAAGGCTTGATGAAATAAATTAATGATATAATTGGATTGGAGTGTCACGTTTCGACACGATATTATTGGATCGGAGTGTCACGTTTCGACATGGTATAATTGGATCGGAGTGTTAGGTTCCAACACGGTATAATTGGATCGGAGTGTCACGTTCCGACACGGTAACACTAAAGGAAAAAGATATTGAATTAACTTAATGTACTCAATCTCAAAGAACTCAATTCCCAAATTAGTTTGGTTTGGAGGCATGAGTCCTCATGTGTGATCTTGATATTGTTGACTGATTACGTACTTACTTTAGTGTTGTTGACACTGGTTCATGTGTTTGTTGCTTGCCACCTGCTAAGTGTCATAGTTGATTTTATACTATTATTCATTACATATTAGTTTCTATTTTGGGTTGGCCGATGATATCTATTCAGTATATGTTCCCCTGTACTGAGCCCTACTTGTGTTTTTCTTTGTTTTCTTTTTGTGGAGTGCAGCGAGTGTATCAGTGACTCGACTCACCCTCAGCTCTAGCCAGTCTCCAGTATATCCGGTTCCAGGGTGAGCTATTCATTCCAGCTCGTGTTGGATTCTCTTGGTAATGGCATGATGTCCTTAGTTTCGGACATAAACTATTTTATTCATTTATTTTGGTGTCTTTAATACTGTTAGACTTAGTATTTGAAGATTAGATGTCCTTGATGTGATGACTTTCAGTTTTTGGGGATAATATGTAATAGACTTTAGAAATTTATTTGATTGGTTACTTTAACAAGTTTTGAGCTTCTGTATCTTATTGTTATTCGTAGTTGAATTATTGATATATGTTGGGGTTTAGATTCCTTGGTTCGCCCACTTAGGAGGTTAAGTGTGGGTGCCACTCACGACTCATTTTCGGTCGTGACACATTTAGAAAAGTCACAACATTTCAATGTGAAAAGGTGTACTTATGTATAATATAATATAATATAATACTAGCTTATTTATTTTGCTAAAAATAAAACTAAAACATTTTTTTTTGAAATTTTCAAAACTTTTAAAATAAAGTTAATAAAATAAGGTAAAAGTAAAAAAATTTAATTTAGATTTTTATAAAATATTTGAGTTCTAAAAATGGTGTAAAACTTAAGTTCGGTCAAAAATTATGTGTCTACAGTGGTATGTTGAATGGAGCGGGTGTCACGTTCCGACACACTAACTAGGATCGGATGTCTGTACCGACATAAATACTGGAACTGGTGTCACGATCCGACACGCTAACTTGGAATGGGAGCCACGATCCGGTACACTAACTGTTTTGGTATGGGTTCCGTGAGAGGACCAATGACTTGTTATGCATCCACTTATTGTTGAGAATGTAGAATTGTACATTGATCCTGAAATGATATTGATATTGTATATGTTCGGTGTATGCATGCTTATGATGTTGTAATTACTTGCTTATATTTCACTTAGTGGGATAGCCGCGTGATCCTACCAGTACACTGTGATTGTGTACTGATACTGCACTTGGTCGGTGTATGCATGCTGATGACAGACCTCGTTTAGAAGATCAATGTTCAGTCGAATTTAAGGGTGAGCCAATTGTTCAGGGCTGTCTTGAGTTCTCCTTTTGTTTAGTCCATTTCTTCGGTCTTAGACTAGTTCTTTAGATAATTCACTTGTTTAGTTTGGGTTGTACCCACTTTCTTAGACATGTTGGTTAGAGTTTTGGTACATTGACTTTCAGGTTTTAGACGTTATTTCCGCATTGTTTTAGTATCGAATGTTAGACCTTTGAGTTTATGGGAAATTCAGTTTTCTGCATTTTAACCAGCTTCCGTAGCTTTAAATGCCTTAGTTTTTGGTTAAGTTCTTGGTTTTGGGTTGTAGTAATGGTTCTCCCACCGAAGAGTTAGTGTGGGTGCCAATCACGACGGTCGGAATCGTGGCACTTGGTCGTTTCTCAACCAAATTGAGTGAGTATTACTTTTATTTTCTTGAACTAAAAGTTCCGTCCTAAAGCAAATTGACATTAACTATGACTTGGTTAATCTTGCTATAACATCAACTATAAGACGAGTTTTAGGAGTCTGGAATCCTCGTTGTTAGTTCTTTTTCTTAGTTTAATACCTTTTTACTTAAACGAGTTAAACCTAGGACAACTATTAAAAACAATTAAAAATGAAAGAACAAATAATGAGCACGGTTACACTATATGTTATTCTTCCACAAATCACCCTTATTTATGTAAAATCATCATGAATCCCACAACCCGCAGTTGTAGAATTTAGCCACTCATGATAATTGAAACAAGCCTAGTTGCATTCATTGAATAAGAATAAACTTATAGAATTGAAGACAATCAACAAAAATTTTGATTTTAAAAACCCAGTTAATCTCCAAATAAACTTCGATAGTTGTGTATACTGTCAAAATGTTCTCTGCTAAAAACAATAATGATTAAATAAATCATAGAAAATACTATTTATAGTCTCATGAAATTTATAATTTATAACACGAAAATTGGCCCTCTGATACTTGCGTGATACCTCGTCTAACGGCCTGTCATTGGTATGACGGTCTGTTCCCCTGGCCGTCATTCCTATCCACTGCCTAAGTTTGAGCAGCCTTTAGTGACGGTGGTCCTAATGACCCATCAAAGGTGTGACGGTCTGTTAGGTGGACCATCATTGATCCTTGAGGTATATGGAGCTTCTGTTTCTACTTCACAAGAGAGCTGACGGTCTGTCAGACATGTGAATTCCCGTCAGGGCTCCCCTCACAAGTGGCTCTCATATATACTTAGCTCCATTTTGCCTTCTTTCCCTTTTGGTTTAATTTCCTATTTAAAACAATAGAAAACCTATTAAATGGCACAATCGTTGCTTAAGATCTAGCATTATTCATAATTAAAAGCATCAAATGCATCTTCTAATATCGCTAAATCAACACCCTCAACTTAGAGCATTTGCTTGTCCTCAAGCAACACTAGTCACTTTATTTATAGACACAAGAACTGCTAACACCTACAACCCACTACCAAAAAACTTTCAAAAAGAGAGGTAAAAAGTCGACGGACTGCGTCGCTTTTTCAAAAGCGATGAACTGCGTCATTTTTAATTTTTTTTTTTTGAAGAATGCAATGCCATCTGTTACTTTTTTTATTTTATTTTATTTATTTTCAAAAAGAGATAAAGTCCTTCGCTTTTCTTAATTTTTAATTTTTTTAGAATCTCGAAAAGCGACGGACAATGAGACCTCGTCCGTCGCTTTTATTGATTTTTCAAAAAAAGCTTTTCTAGATTTTTTAAAAATAAAATCCAAAAAAGTGACGGACAAAACGATCTTGTCCGTCACTTTTTTGTATAATTTTTTTGACATTGTAAAAATAATTCAATTCAATTCAACCCTAATCAAACACAAAACATTGTAAAGAAGCTACACAAATCATAAAACAACAAACTTAAATTAACATTCGAATTAAAGAAGCACGCATAACAAAATTCTTCTTAGTTGTTATATCATAAGTCAAAACACCTTCAAACCACAATTGTTTGAGCTCATCTATCAATGGTTGCATATAGACATCAATCAAACTTTTTGGATTACGGGGACCTGAAATAACACAACTTAGAAAGATGTAGGGACTGGTCATGCACATTTCAGGAGGAAGATTATACGGAGTAAGAAATACCGGCCAACAAGAATGAGGCGAAACAACATTAGAGAATGGTGTGAAGCCATCTACACACAACCCCAATCTAACATTTCTTGGTTCACTAGCAAACTTAGGATATACATTATCAAAATGCTTCGATGTTCACTATAAGATGGATGAGACAAGACACCCGACGACCTTTTGTATTCACTATGCCACCTCATATGTGGGGCATACCTCATCGATGCATACAACCTCTTTAACCTAGAAACAAGAGGTAGATAATGCATCGCCTTAATTGGGACCATCTTTCCGGCCGGAGTCCTCTTATAACGAGCATGTCCACAAAACTTGCAATTTTCTAATTCACTATCAGTCTTGTAAAACAACATGCAACCATTAACACAACAATGAATTCTATCATACGTCAATCCTAACTTGGAAACCAAACGTTTTGCCTGATAGAAGTTCTTAGGTATGTTAAACTCTGAATTTATTAATTCACCCAAAAAAATCAATCATTGAGTCCATAGCCACATTAGGAACATTCCAATCTGATTTAATATTCATTAATCTAACCGCAATAGACAAGGCAAAATGCGGACTCCCTTCACATAGTGGACGACTAGACTCTTCTAATTGATCATAGAAGATTCTTGCTTCTTCATTAGGAGCTTCATCAAATTATTGTTCGGGTTCCATCCCACCTTGAACCCCGAAAGCATCATTTATCATTTCATGAACCCTATCATGTTCAACCCTATCATCATGTTCAACCCTAATTTGGCCATGTGGTGCAAGCATATTATATTCATCCACATGCATCGAATTATAAAACATACCATTCAATCCATCTCTTTTTCCATGTTCAACCCATACAAAATATCTAGGCTTAAATCCATTACGATATAAATGAACCATGACTGTATTTGATTCAAAAAATTTTAAGCACCTACATGCACTATAAGGACACCTAACAAATCCATTATTCTTGAAAATATCAAGTGTCATTGTATGTTCAATAAAATCTCTAACACCGTCAATCAACTCAACTTTCAAACCACCACGAGTTTCATAATGCATATTATACATCCACAAATGATGATCCATCTACAAAAATATAGATATTCAATTATATTATAAATAAAATTTAATAATAATTTTACTACATTAA
>NW_006239093.1:49076-59001 GCF_000226075.1 Solanum tuberosum | reverse complement strand
GATATTCAATTATAAATTAAATTTAATAATAATTTAACTACATTAAACTAATTATATTGTTAATATATATTTATAATTACTTAAAATTATATTTATTATTACTTATATACCTAATTAATTAGTTCATAAATACTACATTTCAAGATCTACAAAGTTCAACCTTAATTAATTCATAAATTTTAATTAAGTTTAAAATTTCAAATAATTAATTATATTCTAATTAAGTTCAAAGTTATTAAGGTCAATAAGATTTTAAGTACTTCAAAATTCAAATTAATAAGTTCAAATTAAGTTCAATTTCTAATTAAGTTCCAATTAATTAAGGTCATCAACAATTACTCATATTCAAGTTCTAAGTTCAAGTTCAAGTTCTATATTCAAGTTCATATAATGTCTAAAATTAGTTATATATAAACTTTTAATCCAAGAATTGGTAAAATTCAAGTTCTAATTAAATTCAATAGTTCATATCCAATTTCTAAAATTAGTTATATATAAACTTCTAATCCAAGAATTAATTATTTATATTCAAGTTCCAAGTTCAAGTTCAACTTCAAGTTCTAAATTCAAATTCATATCTAATCTATAAAATTAGTTATATATAAACTTATAATCCCACAATTAGTTATATATATTCAAGTTCTAATTAAAAAAAAAACCTCAACGATCAATATATATTCATGACATTCAAACATTAGTCAATATATATTCATGACATTCAAACATTCATCATACACTCAAAACACTTCAATTAAAAATTTCTAACTTCAAAGTAACACTTTACTAACTAACACTATATCAATCAAATTTAAAAAAATCCCAATTCACAATCAAATTACATAGTCTCAAGTTCAAACTAGTCCTACTATTAAAAAACCCTAATTCATTCACTAACTAACAATACCCAATTTTAAAGAAAACCCTAAAATAAAAAATCTCCAGTTCTCTACCTAACTAACAATAATAAAATCAAATTAACAATAACACAATCCAACAAACTAAAAATATAATATACTAACTAACAAATCAATTATAATTACTAGAATTGAAAATAAAAACTAAAATGAAACTCAAACCTTAACAAAGAGGAGAGAGCAGCGGCTGGCAGCGAGTGGCATGACGACGGCGCAGGCAGCGACGTCAGCAACAACGGCGGTGGAGGCACGCGGCTGTCGGTGGATCGAGGGAAATTGATAGAGAGAAGGGAGAGAATAAGAGAGAAGATAAAAAGAGAGAAGAGAGAAAGAAGAAAATGAGAAAAACCCGATCTGTCGCAAAGATATTTTAAGAAAAGTGACGGACAACATCTCTTTGTCTGTCGTTTTTAAAAAAATAGGTGACCAAAATTTTGACCAAAATGCGACGGACGGAGTGGTTATATTTTAATTTATAAATAATTATTTTTAATAAATAGCGATGGACAACGTTTCTACCTATATTAAATAGTTAATTATATATATATTTGGTGCAAAAATCCATGAAAAAATGCGACGGACTAAGAGATGCCGTCCGTCGCTTCTTGTAAAATATTTTTAAAAATAATTATTTTTATTAAAAAGCGACGAACAGTGTGGCAATTGGCGTCGCTTTTTGGAGTGACACCGTTCGTTACTTTTTGGAGCGACGTCGTTCGTCGCTTTTTCTTCCATTGTATTTTAGCAGTTTTTTTAGTAGTGACTTATCAAAACATATGCAAATGTCTATAAAATTAACTCAAAAGGATCTGGCTATGACATCATGATATCAATAAATAACTTGTCATGCATCATTAACAATTTTCTAAACAATCAAAAATCAACAGTGCACTCTTAATTTCCATAGCACAAACAAGTACCTATCGTTCACAGATCAAGATTACTTTATTGGGAAAATGTCACGCCCCAAACTCGAGGGGAGCAACTGGCTCCTAATGCCAAAACTCAGGCTCGAGCCGACCCTGCTGAACCATTTGCTACTAGCGCATGACAGCCACACACAATCAAGAAAACAAACAATTATATCTCGGCTTAAAACTAAGCCCTCGGCCAGCAAGACTCCTGTCAACTGATCTATAAAAGAACAGCTACTCCCAAGAGATCATATAAATAAATAGTCAACTAGCACAGAAGTCCTGATTGGGCCGTTGAGGCCACCATGATATCTATACCAATACTAAAATCAGATATATATCATTACAATACATCAAACAGCTCACAAGCTTCAACAAACCAGCAACATAGGCCAGTATGGCCATAACGTAGCTATACACCCCACACACTAGTCTGCAAGCCTCTAAGAGTAGTAAAGATTAGCGGGACAGGGCCCCAGCCTACCCATAAAGATATATACAACAAAAGGTAACAAACCTCCCAACTCTGGCAGCTCCAAAGGAAAGGGCTAGCCAACCTGATAAAAGTCAATCCTGCTGCTGAGTAGGTCTACTCGGTCGTTTGTCAGGACCTGCATGCATGAATGCAGCGCCCCCAAGGCAATGGGGCGTCAGTACAAAATAATGTACAGATTATGAAAGGCAATAGACTGTGAGGAGGTATTCTGATATACTGGAATAATCTGATAAATAAAATAGGCAGTCATATAGCCTTGTTAGGCATTAATATATCCCCGTAGGCAGCACATAGCTCTCTTAGGCATCAACATAGCTTATAGACAACTCATAGCCCTCTTAGGCAACAACATGGCCCCTGTAGGAAGCACATAGCCTTCTTAGGCATCAATATAGACCTATAGGCAACTCATAGCCCTTATAGGCATCAATATAGCCCCGTAGGCAACTCAGCCCTTTTAGGCATCCATATAACCCTGTAGGCAGAACATAGCCCTTCTAGGCATATATCACATTCCTGCAGCTAACTATAATAGCCCCAATGGAAACAATAACAATCCAATCGCTAAAAGCGAGCAATTTAGTTATAAGCAACCTATACAAATAGCCTCTAAGTTGCGTCCAACACAGGGACGCTACTAACGGAATAAGAATCCCGATAAGGGAGGATTATATCAACTCGTATAATAGCCCCAATGGAAACAATAACAATCCAATCGCTAAAAGCGAGCAATTTAGTTATAAGCAACCTATACAAATAGCCTCTAAGTTGCGTCCAACACAGGGACGCTACTAACGGAATAAGAATCCCGATAAGGGAGGATTATATCAACTCGAGCAGCCAACAATCAACAATAATGGCTACAAGTGTAACAAGGATAACAACCCAATTACATTGCACCTAAGCTTTAAGGAAACATGTTGTAAGTAGGGAATAACCTTAACATACCTTTCCAATGAACACTCGAAAGACCATAGTTCCTTCACGAAAATTGTTCCTTATGTCCTAAGCTTCGCAAATACTATATATACACAGCTGGTACGCACCTATAACAGTTCATAATTAATCTTAAATTGGCAGATTTGCCATATTGCCCCAACTTGTCAAAACGTCCGTAGAAATTCATAAAAACAACCATAAAAGGGTCTCGAAATGATTACCTTAGTTAACCAAGTGTAAACCTTGAAGAAACACCAATAACTACAAATTTATATCTTCAAAAACCAGCTCCAAATGCAGCTAATAGAAGGGAAAAACGATTGCCATGTGTAGGGATTACGTTTCTAGGCACGGGGGAAATGTTTAATGGTAGAAATCGTCAAAAATTAACCTTCATCATGATAGAACTCCATAGGAACTCTCTCTTAAGCTTCCTCTCTGGTTTGGAACTGAAATGGAATGTTTTCATGGCTTAAAACATTAAATAAGCCGACATACCATATTTTTGACCCGACCCGGATTCTACCCCGGCAGTCCCTAGTAAAACCCTCATAACTTTTTGTTCTGATATCGGTTTGATACGGGGTTTTGTGCATTGCAAACTAGACTCGTAGGAATTCTATTTAATGGGTGATAGGCCTTCTAACTCTTTATATATTGGGAGAAAACATCCAAGACATTTGACCCAAAGTTTAGACAAATCTTTAAAAAGGAACTTACGATAACTTTCGCCAACTTTTATTTTGCCACTTACTTAACTTCAAAACTTGAGATACAACCCTTGAACACTTAAAATATGACATACCACATATTTTTTAATTTATTACTCACCCTCCTTATCTTTCCATGAAGATACGAGTTAATTTAGACGTTTTGGAAAGTCGGGGTGTTACAGAAAATACAACACTCACTCTCAGAATGAAATTCAAACCATGCATGTTTTCATGTGTTTATATATTTATATGTTGGGATAACTATGAAGTCCTCTGTATTGTGAAGAACTAAGACAAAGTACGAAAAATTAGACAAAGACAAGGTTGAGGGTTGAAGCTAAGCATGCAAGTTACGAAGCTCAACGAAGAAGGAATCAGTAAGCTCCGTATCGCAAAGCTGGGGAGTAAGAAATCAGCCTTGAATAAGTTTAGACCAGTGGACTCTATATGTACTATGTATCACGGAGTTGGAGAACAATTTTTTATGCGCAAAGAAGAAAGGACTAGTGATGTCCATAATGGCTCTATATCTCAGAGCTTATGACCAAGAAGGAAAAATGTTTAGCAAGAAGGACTATTTTGACTCTACAGCAGATTTGCACTTTGAGTTTTTCAGGCATTTTCTAGCCTATAAACAGACTTATTTTTGGTTATTGAAATTATTCTATTTCTAATACTTGGAGATCAAGACTTGTACGACTTTTCTTTTTAATTTCTAGGGTTTATTCCCCCTCTTTTTCACCCTTCAATTTCTTAAATGATTATTAATGATTCAAACACCGTGAATCAGATTATGAGTGGCTAAATCCTTCATTTATAGGGTTGTGGATACGAATGATTGTATAGTATCAACACTTTAGATAAACATGGGTTATCATTAAAAATTATTCTTGTGTTCTTGATTTTACTATTTGAATGCATGATAACCATTGGAATACAAAAATTGTCTTTTAAACTCAGTAGAGGAATAGAGAGATAGAGCATGAAACACAATGAACACGATATTTGTTGTCTAAAACTTAAATTAATTTTTATTTAGGATAGGGATAAACCTAGTTTACCATGCTTGATTATAAAACAAGATGAAAGATTAATGCTCCATGGTTGGTCTAATCTATCTTGCTCAATGTTGTAGTTAGATTATCAATCGTGGTAGGTGATTAGAGGCTCAAAAGACCATAATCATATTATTAACCTTTTAAATTAGTAACTTGATACCCATTGCCTAAAGTGAAGGATACTATGCATGGGTTCTTGTTTAAGCTTCAACCCTGTGATTTCTCAAGTCATTGGTATAACCCCAAGTGATCATTGTAGTTTATTTAGTTAGTTTAATTATTGAAATCGTTAGTCTAATACACCAATAAAACTCTCTTTATACATTAATGTTTAATTATAGTTACAAGTGAATTGTATATTTGCTAATCACATGTCCTTTTGGCTCGATAATCTAGCTCTTAAGAGTCCCTATATTACTTGTTAGACCACATACACTTGCATGTGTATTTGGATGCAATAAATTTTTGGCGCCGTTGTTGGGGACTTTCAAATTAGTAGATATCTTTTTTATAGTTTCTTTATTACTTGTTCAAGTGTTGACAATTTGATCTTAGCCGTTATTATTTGCAAGTGACTCAAATAGGTACATTGGAGCCGTTGGTGAGCCTAAAGGATTCATGCACTACCAAAGAAGGCAAAAGGCTTTTCAACCTCCTCAAGTAGATCATGAACAATTGGCACCTTTAACAATGGAATCTAGAACAATTCATCTTTTGACAATTTCACTCACAACCAATGTTACTTTCAACATTCGGAAACTGACAACTAGAAGTAGATTTGAGCTGAAACTGAACATGGTGCAACTCTTGCACACCAATGGATAGTATGATGGTCTCCCTCCTGAAGAACCCCAAGTACATATTTAGAACTTTCTGAAAATTAGTGACACTTATTCGCCAAATGGGTATCTCCTAACTACATGAGGCTCACTTGGTTTCTTTTTTCTAGGGGAAGCAAAGTGATGGTTGAAGTCTGACCCAACAAATCCATCACCTCATGGGATGATTTGCTCGTAAATTCTTTATAAGGTTCTTTCCATCCAGGTAAACAACTAAGTTAAGGAGTGAGATCTTGAGCCTCAAACAAAAATGTGGAGAGAATCTATATAAAGCCTGGAATATATTCAAATCTTTGTTGATAAGCTATCCATATCACCACCAAGCTAATGAGGTGTTGGTTCATACCTTCATTGATAGTCTTGAACCTAACAAAAAAATTCTACTTGACTCTGCTGCAGGAGGACATGCTCTAGAGAAGACTTATGAAGAGTTGTTTAGATTGCTGAATTAAATTTCACAGAGAAACCACAAGTGGAATGGAGGAGGCAATAGAACTGTGGTACAAAAGACTATTGCGGTGCTAGAGGTGGATGCAATGAAGCCTTAATTGCACATATTATTGTGATGCAGAACATGATAAACACTCCCTTTAATAATTTGACATTGGGGCAACAACATGCTCCAATAAATGTGGTGCAATAACCTCAATTATGGTGTGAAGTTTGTGGTAGTGGCGAGCATGCGACTGAGTGTTATGGGTCAAATCCAGATTCTATAAACTTCATGGGAATTCTCAAAGAGATGGTGGAATGCAAACTTATGGGAACATATACAATCCATGTAGGAGAAACCTTTAGTTATGTTGGAAAACATTTCTCTCATGCTCTAGCCTTTCTTGTAAATCTGGAAAGAAGCAAGGACCAACTGAGGAGGGCAGTGTATATAAAAATTCCCCGAAAATCATTTGTGATTATTGAATGTGAATCTACACATCTTACAATGTTTAGAAGTTCGGCTGTCACACCCCGAGCCTACACCCTAGGCGAGACTGGCACACGAGAACCATTGCTGGCCCCAAGCGAACCCTTGGCGTGGCTAGACTCTCTGCGGAAGACTTACTCAACAAAAAAAGTACTAAAATACAATCTTAAATAAACTGTTTGAATAGATAAATTGAGAATGTTCAGAAAATAACATTCAACTTAGCCAAAATGGCAACTCAAGTCTTTAAAATCAAACGATTGAAATATTAAGACTAAAGAACTGATATTTAACTGTCTATGAAGCCTCAAGATACTAAGAGGGATGTCGGGACAAGACCCTCGATCATCCTAACAACTAAAATAGACAAAAGCAATAAAACAAAACATAACCAAAGGGATCCTCCGGAAAACAAGGAGGCTCACCAACTGACTCTGAGTGCTCGGATGGATCAATGAGGCGCTGGATGCTGATCTTGATTACCTGTATTTGCATCATAAAACAATGCAGGCCAAATGGCATCAATACATTGAATGTACGAGAATGCGAGGGGAAATCTAAACACGACATAAACTTGAAATGAATTTGAAAAGAACACTTACCTTAGCTTTATTCAACTCATGGATACTCAACTCAAATGCAAAATAAAACGACAGTAAAGGTGCAATTTATATAAAGCATTTAAACGGTAATAACAACTCAATTTACTCATATAATAAAGTAATATAATTTTGTGGGAGTTTCTCTAACCAACAACAATCACTATGAGCTAATGTGATGATACAATGTCTCGCCCACGCTGCCACATTTTTCCTATAACTTGTCGGGATATAGAATGCCTCAACTAAGTGGATCCACTAGTCTATGATAAAAAGCATTAAGGTTTCATCTAAAAAGTATGACTCTTTCTACCCACGTTGGCTATATGGTTTATGGAGACATTGAGTTTTTATGAACTCGTCCCTACATCAGTGCTCAATACTACTCCCAAAATACTCAGCTCATATGTTTAAAAACAAAAACTCTTTATGTGGTTTGAGATAATTTCTCAAAACTAGCTCAAAGGCTCTTTTGGAAATCGGTGTTTCCTCTCTTGTTTAAATGTGATAACATTTTTACTCTTTGGGAATACATAGTCCCCTTATACTCCTTTGAAGAAATGAACTTCAATCTTTACTATTTACTCAACTCAAAACTCAAGTCTTAAAAACAAATTTAAAACGTTTGTAAAAGACTTTTGGAAAACTCTATGAACTTCTCTTGACTTGACTCTTAACTGATCCTTGAATTGAAAGGCTCATGATCTCATGTTTATGGATGATCTCATGTTGTTTAGACGTACCTTAGAGTGTAGAAATCAACTAGAAAACATAGGTATGTTTCAAGGGAACTCGTATGGAAAGAAGTGGGAAAGGGTAGGAGACCTGGCGTCCCTAGCGCTCTGAGTGGCGCCTGGCGCGAGAGGCCAAACTTTAGAGTCTAGGTTGGGGTGCACTAGCTGGAGCGGCACCCCAGAGCCCTAACTTGAGACTCTGTCTTGGGGAGCTCTGAGTGGCGTGGCGGCCTAGACTTGTGTCCAGATTTTTGACAAATTTTTCTTGGTCATTTTTTAACTCTAAACCCTCTAGATTCAATTGGTTCTTTTCCTAAACACTTAGATTCGACTAAATAACCAAAATATACAATAATCTACTCAAAACGACATATAATTTCATGAATTTAACTCAATTAACTTCTCAAGAACTTCAACAATAATCAAGAACCCAATAGAAACTTCAACAAAATCTATCAAGAACTCAATTGCTATACTTTCAAGAAAACAAATTCGTCGAATTGAATCATGATTGGCGTGTGGATGAACTAACCCAACACTATGTGATCTCACATACCTAGTAGGGATCAACCCTTGGCGAAATCGAAGAGCTTAACTTCAAGAACTTGACGATTCCTTGCTTCTTTTCCTCTTTTCTCCTCTTCTTTTCTCTTCTCTCAAAACCCTAACTTAATTTTTTAAAGTGTTAACTGAATCCTATCAGTTTAGACCCCAACTTAATTAACAAAAACGAATTTAATTAATTGGGTAGTGAAAAGACCATAATATCCTTCTAAAATCCGGTTTTGACTTTCCTTATCTAGACAACCCAACTTTGAATGGGTATATCTCCCTCATACGAACTCGAAATTGAGCAAACTCGGCGGCGTTAGAAAGATAATTCAAAGATATTTCCTACGGTATCTTGTAGCACACCTAAATAATCCTGATATAGGAGGTATGATCGTTTGAAGTTGACCAAAAACTAATCCTTAGCTTAATTTTGTCAAACTTTCCAGATTTAATTATTTCCAAAAACGGTTTCTTCCAAATTCTAGTTCTTTCTAGTTCTTTCAAATAGCGAGGTGTTACAATATCTCCCCCTTGGGAAAATTTTACCTCGAATGAGATTATTCTTAGTAGGCTAAGGGCGTAACGTCAGATATTCAGTTTAACACCCAACAAGCAAATCTTACACATTAAGCATATCAATTAAAGAGTACTAAGAATAGAATTAGTACCTTGGTCTGGAATTTATTCGGGCTCAAATAGATGTGGATATCTCTTCTTCATATCCTCTTCAGATTCCCAAGTAGCTTTCTCAACAAACTGATTTCTCCAAAGAACTTTAACTGATGCTATTTCCTTGGTCCTCAACTTGCGAACCTGACGGTCTAGATTCTGAACAGGAATCTCCCCATAAGATAGACTATCTTTGATACCAATATCTTCAGTTGGTATGATAAGTGAAGGATCTCCCATGCACTTCTTCAACATGGAAATATGAAATACCGGATGGACCGCTGGTAATTCTTGTGGTAGCTCCAATTCATAAGCTACTGTCACGACCCAAGCCTAGGGCCTAGACGTGACCGGCGAATGGGGAACCCGAAGGAACCCCAAACAAGCCTCATAGCGTATCATTACACATCCTTGGTCGCGGAAGCAATTAAAATGACCATAAGCAATAAGCATAATCAAAGGGGGAAATCGGGACTAAGGGAGCAAGAAAAAGAAGAAGAAATTATACATGAATACCATAGATGAGTCAAGCTCAAGCATAATACACAACTGGTCCAACACCACCTCTAAACATGA
>NW_006239093.1:44321-47840 GCF_000226075.1 Solanum tuberosum | reverse complement strand
CTAACTCGGAATGAGGTGAAACCAAGTGCATTGGAAAGCTAACTCGTAGAGGTTTAATTTAATAGGTTACGGCCCTTCCAGTTCCTTGTGTGCTAAGAGATATACCCCTTTAAAGTTGACCCTGAAAATCGCATTTTTTGCGATTTTCGAATTTTGATACGGTTGCTCTAAAATTCGGGTTAGACCCATTTCCCACTCAATTTGACCCCCCGAATAAGAATATGAAGTCGAATTTCCGAAATCATGCACGGATTTTGAGATATATGGAAATTACAATTATAGGTGTTTCCGAAGCACATTTTCGGGCATTTTTGGGGTCGTTTCAGCTACATTACCAATCCTTTTAGATATTTTGTAAGAGACAATATATCGGGGACTAAGCTTCCCCTTCTTACCAAAACTCATAACACCCTTCATGGGTGAGACTTTCAAGTAAAACCAATCATCCCTCAAACTTTAACTCTCTTCTCCTAACATCAGTGTAGGATTTCTGACGACTCTGCGCTGTTTTCAACCTCTCTTGAATGACTTTCACTTTCTCCATAGCTTGATGAACTAAGTCTGTAACTATCAACCCAGCTTCACCAACCTCAAACCATCCAATTAGAGATCTGCACCTTATCTCATAAAGAGCTTCATACGAAGCCATCTGGATGCTAGAGTGGTAACTATTGTATTAGGCAAACTCGATGAGAGGTAGGTGTTCATCCTAATTTCCCTTGAAATCGATCACGCAATCCCTCAACATATCTTCGAAAGTCTAAATAGTGCGCTCTGCTTGACCATCTATCTAAGGATGAAAAGCAGTACTTAAGTTCACCTTTGAACCCAAGCCTTTCTGAAAAGATTTCTAGAACTGTGCAGTAAATTGTGCACCTCTATATGATATAATCAAAACAAGGACCCCATTAAGTCTTACTACCTCTTGAATGTATCACTTGGTATTATCCTCTACTGAATGGGTAGTCTTTACTGGCAAAAAGTGGGCTGATTTGGTCAGTCGATCCACAATCACCCAAATAGGATCATGTTGCCTGCGAGACCGTGGCAAGACAGTAATGAAATCCATGTTAATCATCTCTCACTTCCATTTCAGAAGTTCTATATTTTGAGCCATACCACCGGGCCTTTGGTGCTCTTCTTTAACTTGTTGACAATTCGGGCATTTAGCAACGAACTCAGCAATACCTTTCTTCATACTATTCCACCAACATACTTCTCTCAAATCACGATACATATTTGTGAAACCCGGATGAATGGAATATCTGGAGCTATGAGCTTCCTCCATGGTTCTCTCTTGGAGTTCATCCACCCTTGGTACACACAACCTACCTTAATACCTCAATACGCCATCCCCCCCTTTGTTCAAAAGACAATACTTTTTGCTTATGAACATTTTCCTTCAATTCAAACAAAATAGGATCTTGGTCTTGCTTTTCTTTCACTTCTGACACGAATGATGATTCAGCCTCATTCATCACCACTACTCCTTCCTTTGTGGAATCCATTAAATGAACCCCTAATCGTGCAAGTATGTGCACATATTTTGCTAACTCTCTCTTTTGTTCGTCAACATGGGCAGTACTACCCATATACAACCTACTCAAGGCATCAGAAACAACATTAGCCTTACCTGGGTGATATAGAATACTCATGTCATAATCCTTGAGTAACTCTAACCACCTCCTCTGTCTGAGGTTAAGCTCTTTTTGACAATACATACTAAAGGCTCTTGTGATTGGTGAACACTGATGAGTTCGAGATTTGGACTCATTTGGGGCTTTGTTTATATAGATTTAGTGTCCTCAAATGCTAAATTTTTGCTATAAACTGATTATAATGCCTTGATTTTCAGGTATATGGATGGATAAGCAAAGCGAGGATACTAGCAGGTGAAAATGAACAAAACAATATGAAAAAGTGAAGAAAGGCGATATTGATGATCGCCAAGAGCACTCGACATGTCGCTAATTGGCTACTCTGAGCGCCTAAAGTTCCACTGTGCCAGCCCTGAGGGAAGAAACCAAGTCGGCGATAGAAAAAAGGTAGTCGGTGAATCGTCGAGCAGTTCCGCGATATCAAGAGTGATCGCCCAAAGGTACAGGACTTGAGGATGATGAGAGCCAATGAAAAAAGGCGATAGAAAGAGCAATTGGTTCGGTGAGCCAGACTTACCTCGCCTAATGGCCATTCGTGACTTATTTTTGGTGACTAGAAATAAACTTTTGAACTGTAATTGAGGGGTTCCTTTTAGCTTGAGAAAGGAATTTTTAGTCTAGAACAGTTTTCTCTTAAGTTTTTGATAACCTTTTGCTATTCAATTTGGAGATTTTGCAAGTGGGTTTCAAATTTTCTGTAAATTGAAGCATTGTAAAGACTAAATTACACTTACCCAGTTGATGGCGAATCGATTTGGTAACTATTTTTATCTTTTTATGATGTTCAGCTAAAACCCCAATTCTTGGGGTGTGATCATGTGATTAGGAGTTGAATTAGTTTATGGGTATTGCTAATTACTAGTTTAAATGTTATATTGAAGTGGGTTTAATCATTAGCTGAGGTTTAATTTATGAATTGTAGTTGCCAATGCAATTCTAATTTTGTGTTCTTAGCTTGCTCGAGAGAGAGAGGTTTTTGAACCAGAACTTTTGATTAATGATTTGTAGGTATTGGGTTGATTTGGGTTCAGTTCGAGAGAGTGAATCCTAAACCCAATCCTTCCCATCTTGCTCGAGAGAGAAGATGTATTAAGGTAATAGGCTGTTCTTAATTGCTATGCTTGTTGATGTTCGAGAGAAACCACTTGAAGCGGAATAGTTGTTCGATAGAAAGCCATTTCAATTATAGTCTAGCCTACCCAGTGATATTTTGTTGTTTACTAGTAGTTTCAATTACTCATATATCGAAATTTGCCTATAATCGATCACATCCTGAAATTCATCTCCTTATTGTTATTTCAAATTGTTTGTTATTCCATGTAATTGATAATTGCAAACCAAAAACCCCCATCTGACATTTAATGTCACCCTTTCGATTTGTTTTATGTCTTTTTCGATAATTTTTATTCCTATATCTAGTTAGATCTCATTCGTACTTCTTAATTGGATTTTGAACACGTACAACTCCCTTTGGCATTTGACCCCAACTCATTAATTGGGTTTTATACTGCTTAACGATTGTTTGCACCTAGAATTAGATTAGGTGTGCTTGAAACGTTAATCAAAATGGTGCCGCTGCCGGGGAGTGGTGTTGTTTAAAATTCTTTTATTGAAGTTGAATTGTGATCTTTGTAGTTATAGTTGAATCTACTTATTTTAGTTTTTGGTTTTGTGTTGTTTGTGTTAAACATAGGAGTAGATGAGAAGTAATGGTAGCCAAGTGGGCCACCAAGATGACATTGGGAACCTCAATGATGTCAATGACCCAAACCAGGTTGGTGGTGTTGGGGCCATTCATTATCCTCCAACTGAAGGAAATGTTATTTTTCACATTACAAGCACAATGCTTCAGCTCCTACAA
>NW_006239093.1:4373-44051 GCF_000226075.1 Solanum tuberosum | reverse complement strand
TCAAGGAGGAATTTTAATCCTTCTCAGTTTTTTCCTTCTGAAACTTTGCATTCCCATTTTCTCCAGAATATAACTTCCTCTTGCTGCTTTTGGTAATTGGTTAGAAGTGTAATAATGTTGGATGATATCTTGGTTATGACTTTGTTTAGACAACAAATCTGTTGTACTATTAGCCTCTCTGTATGTATGAACACATTGGAAAAAGTCACATTGATATGCTAAACCTTGAAGATCCTGCACAAACCTGTAAATCCTCCAAGGAGGATCAGAAATCTGCAAAAACCATCTAGTTAGCAATTCAGAATCCACTTCTAAAAGAATGTTTTTATACCCATGTTGGATGCACCAGTTGAGCCCATAACTGGCAGCTTGTACTTCTGCCTGGTTGTTGGTCCCTTCACCCAAAGGTATAGCAAATGCATATATAATATCCCCATTAGAATCCCTCAGAATACCTCCCCCTCTAATCTTCCCCGGATTGTGCAAAGCACTACCATCAGTATTAAGTTTATATCTAGAAATAAGAGGAGTTTTCCAAAGCACTGAGATGACTCTAACCTCATGCTTACCCTGTTCTGACATGTCAACAACTTCTGACCACTTTATTGGCCACTGAATATAAGGAAATACAGATCTGAGAAGCTGAAACATGTATTTAATTACCAAGTATTTAACTCTGTTGATGCTAGATACCTTGCCCCCATACTTGGCTGAACATCTGTTTTTCCATAAGTTCCAGCATATAACTATTGGGAGAGTCTGAATGATGGTCTTGTGAGCTTCGTTTTTACCTTGACTGTCACCCCAATTTAATAGGTAACTACTTAGGGATGTCTGTTGTACAGCAATACCCAAAATATTTGAGAAATATTTCCAGATATAAACTGCAAAATGTCCTTGAATGAAGATATGATCCACTTCATCCCATCCTTGCTGATAACAACAAAAACATCTCACAGGCTCCACCCCAAAAATCCCTAATTTCTCATTGGTTGGCAATTTATTCCTCAAAGCCCTCCATAGGAGAAAGGACATTTTGAAAGGAATATGCTTATGCCTAATCTGAGAATTAATCCCTGCAATATTTTTCCTATGTCTGCAGATTTCCCAAGCTGATGCACAGGAGAACTTTCCATTTTCAGTTGGCCTCCAAATTGCTATATCAGGAACTCCTTGTTGATATTTAAAAGTATTGCTCAAAATATGAGGGATGAGCAAAGGTGGAACTTGCTGCCTCAGTTTCCTCTCATTCCATTTACCTCCAGCTGAAGGAAACATTGTTTTTCACATCACAAGCACAATGCTTTAGCTCCTATAATTGAAAGGATTGTTTGGGGGGCTGGCTCATGAGGATATAAATGAGCATATCAGGAGCTTCGTGGATGTTTGTGGGTCGTTCTCATTTAAGAACATATTGCAAGTATCTGTTCGTCTCATGTTGTTTCCACTCTCTTTGATAGGTGAAGCTACTAAATTGTTGGCTGAGTTACCAAGGGACTCCATCACCTCATGGGATGAGCTGACCACATCATTTCAAGTGAGATTCTTTCCCCCTTCGAAGATGATGACTCTAAGGGATGTAATCCAAGGTTTCTAATGCTTAGAGGTTGAGCCAATCGATGAGATATGGCTGAGATTTAAGAAGTTGGTGCTTCAGTGCCCAACTCATGGACTTCCAAATAATGTGCCGCTGTAATATTTCTATAGAAGCCTTGATTCGATAAACAAACGAGTGGGTGACAAACTTTCTCCTGGTGGTATAATGCAACAACCTTATGTAATAGCTTGCCAATTCCTTGATTGCATGACCAAGATCAACAGGGCATGGTACACTCAAGAAGACCAAATCTCCCCTCTCACTTATAAAATGACAAAACAATAGATCGAAAAGAATCAAGAGAGAGACCAAAACATGGCTAAAATGATGACCCAGCTAGATATCTTGGCCAAAAATGTCACGGGCACTGATGCAAAGAGTGTTAATACTGTGGGTGTTGGTGGAGTAAACCCCGATGAAGCAAGTTTTGAAGCGCTGTACAATGAGAAAGTGAACTTCCTAGCCAATCAAAGAGGAGGTTATCATGCAAACTACCCAAGGCCAGGTGGAAATCAAGAATGGAATAGAGATGAGGGCTGGAGAGACCGTGACAGAGAATGGCGTGATCATAACACCACTTGGAAGGAAAGAGAGGGGGAGAAGGATAGGTATGTTCTTCCCCATGAGCATCAAAATCCCAAAGATTCTGAGGGTGGTCGGATAGAAGATATGCTCTCACACGTTCTCAACAAAGTTGAAGGGTCCGACAAAGTGTTGAAAGAGATGAAAGAGGATGTTTCGATTCTCAACCAGACGGTGACCTCTCACTCAATCTCTATTAAGCAGCTGGATACCCAATTGGCTCAAATTTCTTCGCATTTGAATCCAAGACAACAAGGGGGATTGCCTAGTAATACAATGGCAAACCCCAAAAATAAAGCTTGATTAGGTATCCTCGTCGTGTCACAACGTTAACTAAGGCGCTTCTTGGGAGGCAACCCATGTTTTTAATGCTTTGAGTTTGATTTTGTATAATGGGTGTTGATTGTGCAGGTGGAAAAGTGAAGTGTGTTGGAAAAGAAGCAGTTTGGCGAGCAAAAAGTCTAGTCGGCAACTCGCCGAGCAGGTCAGCGAGTCCAATTTTGTCCGTTGTTTGAACCCCCTAATTAACTGGGAGTCTTGTAAAACTCGGTGAGATAATGTACCACTCGGCGAGGTAATGTACCACTCGGCGGATTGTCGAGTGGTTCGGCGTGGACGACTTACTCCGCCGAAAGGGTTGCGAACTAAATGGCTTTAAAAGGCCAAACGGTTTAAAATTTCAAAATCTTTCATATTCTTGCATTTATAATACAATACACTCTCACTCGCACTTTAGATTCTCCGTACTTTACTATTCCTTTCACTTTTTGTGTGTGATCTCGTGCTCGGAATCATATTTCTTTGCTGCCTAGCTTTCCAAATTATTAATTCGGCATACAGGTTATTTTTCCGAACCCCACAATTTTGATTAGTGGTTGAACTCAAATGCTTTCGGTAAAAGTATATTAATGTATGATGGGTAATTATTTGAATGGTGTTTTATGTGTTGGATTGTCGATATTGTATTCGAAATTGTGCCTAAATGCTTAAAAATATGATTTCCAGTATTTTGATTGTTAAAATTGGTTCATAATTATTGGGTTGCGGTTATTTTGTGTTGTGTCTAGTTGGGTGAAGTCTAAGTAACCCCAAGTTGTGCCAAATGATGTAATTTTCTCGATGATGGAGCATTTGACGCCATTCCTAAGGGTGAAAGTCATCAAATTTCCAATTTCGTCCAAATCGGGGGAAGTCTTAGTACCCAGAAGGCATGGGTCATATGGGTCTGAGTTTAATTGAGTAGTGTTTGTGTTTGATTTTGATTTCAGGGGTTGCGGGCTTGATTTTGGGAAACAGGGTGGAAAACTGGAACGTTGGATTGTTTGGCGAGCTGCGTCGAGCTCATCGAATGGTTCGGCGGTTCACCCCCCTTTGATCGCCTTTAATTTTGTGATTTGGCCGAATTGAGTCTGTAACTTTCGGCGGGAAGCCTGAGTACCCGCAAAAAGGTTCCTTTGATCGCCCTTTCTGCACCCCTAACCCTTAAAATATACTGTAATATTCGGCGGGCTACTCTAAGCTCGTCGATTGGTGTCAGCGACTCGCCGAAGGGCCCTGAACATCGCCGACATGCCTTAATTATGGAAATAGTTTTAGCTGGTCCTTTCGGTGAGCCCGATCTGGCTCGCCTAAGTGACTCGGTGACTGGTTCGACGAGTCTTTCTGCAACTCGATTTTTGCAATTTTCTTGAACAATTTCTAATATTTTCCGATTTGTTTTGCAGAAATGGCTAGGACCAATATGAACAATAGTGGCATGCCACCCCGTAAAAAGGCATGTGGCATTGTTATAAATGAGGGAGCAGTTGCTTCATCCGCACAGAGCAAGAAAGCACCTCCAAAGGGAGGCAAAGACAAGGGCAAGGCACCTCTAAGTAAAAGACCAGAGCACAACTCCGGCAGTGATGGGGAATCCTTTGATTCTCAGGCTTCATTCTCTGAGCCTGAGGATAATCAATTGCTACAGACCCGATGAGTAGAGATTCTTGCAAAAGCTCGTCCAAATCCATCTAGGATTCTGGTGTCGACCCTTCCTGCTACAGATTCAATGCTAGCTCCGGCACTGACGGTGGTTCCAGCACCACCAGTTTAGGGTCCTCCTCCCAGGTTACTCAATCGGTTAAAAGCCGAGGGATTGAGGACTATTATAGAAGAGAAGAGATTGTACATGTATGGAGTAGCGGAAAAATACCCGACTGTGTGGGACACTCTCCGGTTTCATCGACTTGGGATTTTTATCAGGCCTCATGACCCATATATCCCCACCTAGGTCCGAGAATTTTATGCAACTTATAGTGACTTGGTGCCCAAGGGAAAGAAGAAGGCCAGTGCCTTCAGACTGGTAGAGTTTGTGGTGGTCCGGGAGAGGATAGTTCAATGCGACAACAATAAGATAAACACAGTATTTGACAGGTCCACAAACATCGAGCACGCATATCAGAGTATGGTTACTTCACAGACCCTAGATGATCTGAAGGGTTAGCTAGCTCCCCTTATTTCTGACACCACCCCGAGGTGGATTGAGGCGGGACCACCTATTGAGAAGAAGGATCTGAACATATCAGCTCGGTACTGGTTTGGATTCATCAGTAGCTCAGTCATGCCATCATAGAAAGAGTCCATTCTCCGGAACCCAAAGGCAGCCTGTCTCGGATCCATCATTGCCAAGAAGAGTCTAAATTTGGGGCTGATTATAGAGTAAGAGATGGCCATGAAGACCAAATAGTGCCAGACGTCCCTGCCATTCCCAGTGCTTATTATAGAGTTATGTCGTCGGGCTGGAGTTCCTCGTGATGAGAAGAGAGATATCGAGGTAATTCCCACATCTTCCATCGATATTCAGTGCATAGAGGCTGAGTATACATGAGATGAGGCTGAGAGGAGGAAAGCAGCCCCAGTGGATACATCTCCGGAGGTAGACATCAACTCATTACCTGCAGAGGCATCTTTTCCTACTCCGGTCTCTAGGCCTTCAATTACATCTACTTCCACTCCTTCCAAGCCCCCTAGAGCTACTACTGGTTCCACTGCCGCCAAGCCTCAGATCACCCAGGCCATGCTCCTTAAGATGAGGCACTTAGCCCATTATGATGATGTGCGGGCTTCCAGGCTCGAGGCCGATGTGCCCTGGATGATTGAGAGAGCTATCACTATTGCGCTAACACCTCTCTAGGCTTCTATTGATGTTCTCACAACGAAAGTGGTGATTTGCGAGACAGGGTAGGGTGTGACTACTAAGGTTACGACTCTGAAAACTGAGGTTTCTAAGCTTAGGAAAGATATGGACCATCTTAAGTCCATAGACTTCACTTCGCTATTTGGGAAAGTAGAGATCCCCGATGATCCGAGTGTTAAGATTCCAGCCTGTGCTGAAGTACCTCTAGCTACCACTGAAGATGATATTATGGAGGATATTTCTGCTGCAGAGTCTAAGGCCTAGACCGATGAGGAGCAGCTTGAAGAGCGAGATGCGTTTGTGTATGATGATCTGGCCGACTTAGAGGGTGCGATGTTCGAGATTGCCCGACATGCCTCTTTGAGAGACACTACTATGACTGGGTCAGGTGGAGCCACACTGATGCTGTCCCAGGCACTGATGCTCATCCTCAGATTGTTACCCTAGGCATTGATGCCCCGACAGACGAAGCGACTCAGTAGGCATGATCATCTTTTACCTCTCTCTCTTTTATGCTTCCTGATTCTTTTTGTTGAGTTGTATTTGAGGACAAATGCTTTTCTTTTGTGGGTGGGGTGAGGTATTTCCATACCTACCTCTTGTGATTATGTTTTGTTTGTGAATATCGGGTTTTGTGAGCTATATATGTGTTTTGATCTTGATTGTTGTGGATACTTTAGCTTGTGGCCCTTGTTTTGAATGGAAATGGTTTTGAACCTAATTTTAAATTTGCCACCTCTTTTGTGTGTGATTGTGGATGTTCTTATGCAAATTTAAGTGTCGGTTATGATCAATACCGATGAATTGAATAGTCCTCTTAATTGAACGAACTGAATGTGCGGCTACGATGAGGCCAATCAAGTTGCATAGACAATGTGTGAACTTTTAGAATCTCGTTGTGACTATCTGGTTATCGAATGAGCATCTTGTGATGAACATTAAACACTAGCGAAAAAGTGTGGAGTCTTGTTTGATATTGGTGCCAATGCCTTGTGTGTTGGTATCACTTTGAGCAATTGTGTGATGACACCTAGAATTTGCCTAGTTGTTCCGGTTGACTAAGTGATGCAAGAACTTGAAATGATCTTAGGCAATGATTTTGAAGAGTGAAATAATTTGACAATATACCTCTGTTGTGGCCAACCTTGTGAGATGCGTGAACGTTGCTTGAACCCTATTGAGCCTTATCCTTTTCTTGGAAGAAACTTGAACAATTGTGATCCCTCTTTATCCATCTACCCATAAATTTCACGAAGTGTGGTTTGTGTGAATAACCAACTTAGGCCAAAAGCCTATGTTGGGAGTGTGGTGAAAAGAGAAGGAAATTCAAGAAGTATGAGAAATCCCCCTTTGAGTAATGGTTTTGAAAATGATGGAACCCCTCCATATAAAAAAGAGAAAAGAAAAGAGAAAAGAAGCAAAGTAAAAGAATGAGAAAGTTGTGAAATAAAGTGATGAAAATTGCAAAAGAAATGGGGTATCCGGTAATTTATATTAAGTTGAATGATGGGGTGGATTATGAGCATGTTTGAAATGTTAAAAAAAGGAAGAAAGTGATGTTTAGGCCACACTTCATCAAAGTAGAAGCCACTGAGCCTAAATGACCACACCTTGACACTCAACCCTGTTACAAGCCATGAAAAGACCTTTGTGATCTTGAGTGAGCTGAATCGAATGTTGATGGGAAAATAAGCGCAAACCTATGGATGAAGTCATGCATGTGTTCATCTTTGTAAGTGTGAGAGTTGTAAGTGATTCCATAACTTTAAATTGTTGAGAAATAGTGAGAATATGGAATCATCTTTGTTGTCAGGGAATTTGAGTACCTTTGCTGAGCTTGAACTTGAATTTGAAGCAAGTATTGTCAACTTGAACATCTTTGGTAATGGTGAGTCACAAGTTGAATCTTTGAGTGCACAATTGATCATTGCATGAGTAAATTGAACCTTGTTGTGTGCATTCATGTTGAGTATTATGCAACACTTTTTGAGACATCCTTTTTGAACTACTGATCTTGAGTTTTACTTGAGGACAAGTAAACGTTTAAGTTGGGGGTGTTGATGAGTTCGAGATTTGGACTAATTTAAGGCTTTGTTTATATAGATTTAGTGTCCTCTAATGCTTAATTAGTGCTATAAACTGATGTTAATGCCTTGATTTTCAGGTCTACGGATTGAGGAGCAAAGCAAGGATACTAGCAGGCAAAAAGGAACAAAACAATCTGAAGAAGTGAAGATAGGCGAGATTGATGATCGCCAAGAGCACTCGGCGTGTCACCGAGTAGCTACTCTGACCGCCTAAAGTTCCAGTGTGCCAGCCCTGAGAGAAGAAACCAAGTCAGTGACATAAAAGGGATAGTATGCGAATCGCCGAGCAGTTCCGCGATGCCAAGACTGATCTCCCAAAGGTACATGACTTGAGGATGCTGAGAGCCAATGCAAAAAGGTGATAGAAAGAGCAATGGGCAGCTCGCCGAACCACTCGGCGAGCCTAACTTACCTCGCCTAATGACCCTTCGTGGCTTATCTTCGGTGTCTATAAATAGACTTTTGAGCTGTAATTGAGGAGTTCTCTTTAGCTTGAGAAAGGAATTTTTAGTCTAGAACAGTTTTCTCTTAAGATTTTGATAACTTTTTGAGATTCAATTTGGAGATTTTGCAAGTGGGTTTCGAATTTTCTGCAAATTGAAGCATTGTAAAGACTAAATTACTCTTACCCAGTTGATAGCGAATCGATTTGGTAACTGTTTTTATCTTCATATGATGTTCAGCTAAAACCCCAATTCTTGGGGTGTGATCATGTGATTATGGGTTGAATTAGTTTATGGGTATTGTTAATTACTAGTTTAAATGCTATATTGAAGTGGGTTTAATCATTAATTGTGGTTTAATTTATGAATTGTAGTTGCAAATGCAATTCTAATTTTGTGTTCTTTGCTTCCTCGAGAGAGAGGTTTTTGAACCAAAGCTTTTGATTAATGATTTGTAGGTATTGGGTTGATTTGGGTTCAGCTCGAGAGAGTGAATCCTAAACCCATTCCTACCCATCTTGCTCGAGAGACAAGATGTATTAAGGTTATGGGCTCTTAATTGCTATGCTTGTTGATGTTCGAGCTTGAAGCAACATAGTTATTCGAGTGAAAGCTATTTCAATTATAGTCTAGCCTACCAACTGATATTTAGTTGTTTACTAGTAGTTTCAATTACCCATGTATCGAAATTTGCCTGTAATCGATCACATCCCGAGAATTCCTCTCCTTATTGTTATTTCAAATTGTTTGTGACTGCTTGTAGTTGATATTTGCAAACCAAAAACCCTCCATCTGACATTTAATGTCACCCTTTTTATTTTTTTTATTTCTTTTTCGATAATTTTTATTCCTATATCTAGTTAGATCACATTTGTACTTCTTAATTGAACTTTGAACACGTACCACTCCCTGTGGGATTCAACCCCAACTCATTCGTTGCGTTTTATACTGCTTAACGATTGTTTGCACCTAGAATTGGATGAGGTGTGCTTGAAACATTAATCAAACACATCCACATGAACACCATAAAGATAATGACGCCATATTTTCAAAGAAAATACTACGGCAACCAACTCTAGGTCATGGGTTGTGTAATTCTTCTTGTGAACATTTAGCTGTCGGGAGGCATAAGCTATAACTTTGCCATTCTGCATTAACACACAACCCAAACAAACTCTGGATGCATCGTAATAAACTACAAAGCCTTGCGTACCTTCTGATAAGGTCAATACTGGGGCAGTAGTCGACCTCTTTTTCAATTCCAAAAAGTTTTTCTCACAAGCTTCAGACCATTGAAACTTACTTTTTTCTGAGTCAACTTGGTCAAAGGGGACGAAATAGATGAGAACCCCTCTACGAACATTATATAATATCCAGCCAACCCTGAGAAACTCCTAATATTGGTTGGAGATGTGGGTCTAGGCCAATTCTGCACTGCCTCTATTTTCTGAGCGTCAAATCTAATTCCATCACCGGAAACAATGTGGCCTAAGAATGGCACGGACTCAAGCAAAAACTCATATTTAGAGAACTTAGCATACAACTCTCCATCCTTTAGAGTTTGGAGAACTATTCTGAGATGGCTAGCATAATCTTCCACATTGCTCGAATAGATTAGAATGTCCTCAATAAATACGATAACAAACATATCTAAATAAGGATTGAATACTCTATTCATAAGGTCCATGAACGTTGCAAGCGCATTAGTTAAACCGAACGACATGACCAGAAACTCATAATGACCATAACGGGTCCTGAAAGCTGTCTTTGGAATATCACATTCGCTCACTCTCAACTGATGGTAGCTAGATTTGAGGTCTATCTTAGAGAAATATGAGGCACCCTGAAGCTGATTGAAGAGATCATCAATTCTCGGAAGAGTGATGCTTATCGTGACCAACAACACTAACCTACAATACGAGTGTCTACGATCGTCGATAATATAATAACCTAACCAAGGGTTGGGGTCGTGTTCCAAAGGAGTGGTTTTGAGAATTAGTGGAAAAATAAAATTTAGTTCAAACTAGTCGTAGCTAAAAACATTAATGCTTAAAAATATTGTAAATTAAAAGGGGTGACACAAATGTGTCAAATATCAAATGGGGGGTTTTTGTCACAAGTAGTAAAAAAACAACAAATATAGTAAGAAGATCAAGTATGGGGACAAGTTCTTGAGGTGTGACTGCAATACAAGTTGAGATAAATCATTGGGTACATGCTTTCGATAGGAAATTTGCAAGATAATAGTGACTAGGCCAAGCTTTAGATGGAAATAAGTTCCCTGTCGGGCAAACTTACTCCGTTTCAAATGCGTTCCTCTAGGACAGCTATTTGCCGCATGAAGGCCAGCCTACGCCTTACCCCACTCACTCTCTCGAGTTGAGTGTTAGGATATGGACTAGGGCTCACCCTCTCGGGCTGAACCTCATGTCGACCCACTCCTTAGGCCATCAGTCTAGTGGTCTTGGTTTCGCGACCTCCCTCTCGGGCAAGCCAAAAACACATGGGTCATTTTGTATTTGAAACTACAAACCCATTAAATTAAGCAACAACCACTAGGTGAAATTACCATAAAAATACATCTATCCTATCAGCAAGCAAGACCCAACAACAATATCAACACATATTTGCTAAATCACATCTCAAGAATGGGGGTTTTTAGCCACACATAAAGAATTAAAAAAATACACCTAAAATGATACTAAAATAAAATGGGTATAAGGAATTAAACCTTGATTTAAGCAAAGGAAGAAGAATGGAGAAGACCCACTTCCAAGTTGGGGAAGATGAAATCCTTCTTTCTTCAAGTATCCCAAAAACCCTCTCCAAACTTGAGAGAAAATATCCCAAAAGTACTATTCTATTCTGGAAATTAAAATAAATGTTCGCCTCTTAAAAATTAATAACAAGTTTAGTATTTATAGACTTCAGAAAATAGTGCTGGCGGATCTTTCGGTGAGGTTAGTCAGAATTGCTGATTAACTCGGCGATTTGCCCTTTGGTGTAGTTCGTCGCCGGCTTGCACTAGCCTTCAGCATCTTCGTGCTTTGTGTCATTAGGCGACCTAGTACTGCGTCGTGGAATTCTTCGGCGAAACGCCGACTGCTTCTTTCATCGCCTTTTTGATCCTGCTTCTCCAAGGCTTTGCGTACTGGAACAAAGGGCGGAGTGCGTCCCTTCGGCGAATCGCCAAGTGTGCTTGGCGATGCGCAGGCTTCAGCTTCTTCGTTTTTTCAGCCTTTTTGTTTCTTTTGCGCCTAAGTGTCCATGCTTCCACTAAAACTTCAAATATCTGAAATTTACGAGGTTTCATCAGATAGTGAGACAAAATAAGCATTTGAGGACACTATTCCTATCAAAACAAATCCCTAAATGAGTCCAATTTGTGGACTCATCAACACCCCCAACTTAAACTTTTGCCTGTCCTCAAGGAAACTTGAGTTCAGCCGTTCAAAAAGGGTGTCTCAAACAGTGCTATAGAAGACTCAATCATGAATGCACACAACAAGACTCAATTTACTTATGCAAGGATCAATTGTGTACTCAAAGATTCAAGTTGTGAAACACCATTACCAAAGATTCTCATGCTCGCAATACTTGCTACTTGTGCAATCAAGCTCAACAGGAAGTATCTAAGTGCTCTCACATCAAGAATGATTCCATATTCACACACAGAGGTTAATCAATTCAAGATCAGAAATCAAATGCAACGATCACACTCAAAAAAAGAGGAACGCAATGCATGTTTTTACCCATAGGTTTTCCCTTATTTTCCAATCGACTTTCGATTCGGCTTACTCAAGATCAAAAAGGTCTTTTTAAGGCTAGTAATGGGGATGAGTGCAAAGGTATGGTCATTTAGGTTTAGTGCCATTTTCCTCGTGAGATGTTGTATTCTCAAGGCATTCCCTTCTTTTGCTTTAACAATTCTTTTTCTAGTGCTTCTAAGTCATCTATTCATTCACCTCCATGGATTGCTTGGAAACCCGATTTCCTTGGTACTTTATTCCACATTTTTTTTTCTTTCCAAAGAGTTTCCATTGTTCTGCAACACCAGGGGTTAAGGGAGACTTTTCTTGCACTTCTTGACTTCTCCTTTTCCTTTTTGCCACACCCCTAACTTAGGCTTTTGGCATAAGTTGGCTATTCTTTAAACCACAAATCAAGAGGATTATAGGTAGTGGGTCAAGTAAGGTCTAGGGTTCATCAAGATTATTTCAAAGAAAGGTAAAGCTCAAAGGGTGTTCAAAAGAGTTTCTCACGTTCACGGGTAGGCCACAAAAGGGGTATATGTCAAATTTGGCTCACACTCTTTAAAGTTGCCTAAGACAATTTCAAGAGCACACCTTTCTAAATCAATCAGACTAACAAAGAAAATTCTAGGTTTATTCATGCAAGGTTCAAGGCAAGCTAATCACACAAGACATCGACACTTAAGTCAAACAAGACCACACACTTTCGCTAGTGTGCTACGGTCATTACAAGAGAATCAATTCGATAAATGGCTAATCACAACGAGATGCAAAGAGTTTACATATTGTCTATGCAACTTCATTTGGCCTCATTGTAGCCGTACATTCATGTTCATTCGATTGAGAGCACTATTCAAGTCCTCGGTATTGATTGAAACCGGGACTCAAATTTTTTGCAAAATAATGGCGATATCAACTCACAAGGGGTGGCAAAAATGTGCGAAAAATTCAAAAAATTTCGGAAGGGTCAAAATCATTTTGCAAATAAAAATAAACTAAGCCACAAGTTCAAACAATCATAAAGCAGTTTTTAAAAACACAATTAAAAACAGACAACCCAAGTGTACAAAAACATAGACATCCATAGAAAGCAAATAAAGGTGAGCCTCACCCCACCATGCATTGTTTGAGACACCCTTTTTGAACGGCTGAACTCAAGTTTGCTTGAGGACAAGCAAAAGCTTAAGTTGAGGGTGTTGATGAGTCCACAAATTGGACTCATTTAGAGCTTTATTCTGATAGAAATAGTGTCCTCAAAATTGGTTATTTTGTCTCAATATCTGATGAAAACTCTTATGTTTCAGTTATTTGAAGTTTTATTGGAAGCATGGACACTTAGGCGCAAAAAAGGAACAAAAAGGCTGAAAAGAATGAAGAAGCTGAAGCTTGAGCATCGCCAAGCACACTTAGCGAGTCGTCGAAGAGACATATTCCGCCCTTTGTTCCAGTATGCGAAGCCCTGAAGGAGGAGTATCAAAAAGGTGATGAAAGGAGCAGTCGGCGCTTCGCCGAATGGTTCCGCGAAGCAATACTATACTGCCTAATGGTCCAGAACGTGAAGATGTTGAAAGCAAGCACGAAACGGAGAAGAGACAGAAGAATGGCAAGTCGCCGAGTCATTCAGTGGTCTCGACTAACCTCGCCGAGCAATCCACTAGCACTAATTTTTGAAGTCTATAAATACTAAGATCTTTATTAATTATAGGGAGTCAAACCATTATTATAATTTTTAGAATAGAATAGTACTTTGTTGTGATAATTTCTCTCATGTTTGGAGAGGGTTTTTTTTGGGTCATCTTCCCCAAGTTGGAAATGGGTCTTCTCCATTCTTCTTCCTTTTCTTAAATCAAGGTTTAATTTCTTATACCCATTTTATTTTAGTATCATTTTAGGTGTGTTTTGTTATTTCTTGATGTGTGGCTAAAAACCTCCATTCTTGGGGTATGATTTAGCAAATATGAGTTGATATTGTTGTTGGGTCTTGCTTGCTGATAGGTTAGATGTATTTTAATAGTGATTTTACCTAATGGTTGTGGTTTAATTTAATGGGTTTGTAGTTGCAGATACAAAACCACCCATGTGTTTTCAGATTGCTCGAGAGAGAGGTCGCGAAACCAAGACCACTAGGCTGATGGCCTAAGGAGTGGGTCGACATGAGGTTCAGCCCGAGAGGGTGACCCCTAGTCCCATATCCTAACACTCAGCTTGAGAGAGTGAGTGGGGTAAGACGTAGGCTGGTCTTTATGCGACAAATGGGTGTCCGAGAGGAACGCATTTGAAATGGGGTAAGTTGCTCGAGAGGGAAACTTATTTCCATCTAAAGCTTAGCCTAGTCACTATTATCTTGCAAATTTCCTATTGAAAACATGTACCCAACGATTTATCTCAACTTGTATTGCGGTCACACCCCAAGAACTTCTCCCCATACTTGATTTTGTTGTTATTTTTGCTGTTTTTACTACTTCTGACAAAACCCCCATTTGATATTTGACACTTTTGTGTCTCCCCCCTTTAATTTACTATATTTTTGTTCGTCAATGTCTTTAGCTACGACTAATTACAGCTAAATTTTATTTTTCTATCAATTCTCAAAACCAGTCCCTTGGAACACGACCCCAACCTTTGGTTGCGTTACTATATTATCGATGATCGTAGACATTCGTACCGTAGGTTAGTGTTGTTGGTCACAATAAACATCAAAATTTTGTGGCTCCGCTTATTTTTAATTGCAAAATGATTTTGCAAAATCATTTTGACCCTTCCAAAATTTTTTGAATTTTTCGCACATTTTTGCCACCCCTCGTGAGTTGAATGTAGCTGTTCTTTTGCAAAAAAATTGAGTCTCGATTTCGATCAATAGCAATGAGTTGAATAATGCTCTCAATTGAACGAACATGAATGCGCGGCTATGATGAGGCCAAATGAAGTTGCATAAACAATATGTGAACTATTTGCATCTCGTTATGATTAGCCATTTATCAAATTGAATTTCTTGTAATGACCATTGCACACTAGCGAAAGTGTGTAGTCTTGTTTGACTTAAGTGTCGATGCCTTGTGAGATTTACTTGCTCTGAACCATGCATAAATAAACCCAAAATTTTCCCCGTTAGTTTGATTGATTTAGAAAGGTGTCCTTTCGAGATGATCTTAGGCAACTTTAAAGAGTGTGAGCCAAATTTGACATATACCTCTTTTTTGGCCAACCCGTGAGCGTGTGAAAATCTTTTGAACACCCTTTTGAGCCTTACCTTTCTTTGGAAAAACCTTGATGAACCCTAAACCTTACTTAACCCACTACCTATAATCCTCTTGATTTGTGGTTTAGCAAATTGCCAACTTAGGCCAAAAAGCCTAAGTTGGGGGTGTGGTGAAAAGGAAAAGGAGAAGTCAAGAAATGCAAGAAAAGTCCCCTTAACCCATGGTGTTGCAGAACGATGGAAACCCCTTAAAAAAACTGTGGAATAAAGTACAAAAGAAATCGGGTTTCCAAGCAATCCATGGTGGTGAATAGAAAGATGACTTAGAAACACTAGAAAAAGAATTGATAAAGAAAAAGAAGGGAATGCCTTCAGAATACCACATCTCGCTAGGAAAAAGTCACTGAGCCTAAATGACCATACCTTTGCACTCATCCCCATTACAAGCCTTAGAAAGATCATTTTGATCTTGAGTGAGCCGGACCAAAGATCGATCGGAAATAAGGGCAATCCTATGGGTGAAAACATGAATTGTGTTCCTTTTTTTGAGTGTGAGCGTTGCATTTGATTCCTGATCTTGAATTGATTAACCTCTGTGTGTGAAGATGGAATCATTCTTTATGTGAGGGCATTTAGATACTTTTTGTTGAGCTTGAACTTGCACAAGTAGCAAGTATTGCGATCATGAGAATCTTTGTTAATGGTGTGTCACAACTTGAATCTTTGAGTACACAATTGATTATTGCATAAGTAATTGAGTCTTGTTGTGTGCATTCATGATTGAGTCTTCTATAGCATTGTTTGAGACACCCTTTTTGAACGGCTGAACTCAAGTTTCCTTGAGGACAAGCAAAAGTTTAAGTTGGGGGTATTGATGAGTCCACAAATTGGACTCATTCAGTGATTTATTTTGATAGAAATAGTGTCCTCAATTGCTTATTTGTCTCAATATCTGATGAAAATTCCTAAGTTTTAGGTATTTGAAGTTTTAGTGGAAGCATGGACACTTAGGCGCAAAAAGGAACAAAAAGGGTGAAAAGAACGAAGAAGCTGAAGCCTGAGCATTGCCAAGCACACTTGGCGAGTCGCCGAAGGGACAAATTCCTCCCTTTATTCCAGTATGCGAAGCCCTAAAGGAAGAGGATAAAAAAGGCAATGAAAGGAGCAATCGGCGCTTCGCCGACTGGTTCCGTGAAGCAGTACTATACCACCCAATGGTCCAGAACATGAAGATGCTGAAGGCAAGCATGAACTGACGAAGAGACAGAAGAAGAGCGAGTCACCGAGTCATTCGACGGTCTCGACTAACCTCGCCGAGCGATCCGCCAGCACTAATTTCTGAAGTCTATAAATACTAAAATCTTTATTAATTTTAGAGATTCGAACCATTATTATAATTTTCAGAATAGAATAGTAGTTTTTTGGGATATTTTCTCTCATGTTTGGAGAGGGTTTTTTTTGGAGACTTGAAGAAAGGGTCTTCTCCATTCTTCTTCCTTTGCTTAACTCAAGGTTTAATTACTTATACCCATTTGATTTTTAGTATCATTTTAGGTGTATTTTGTTATTTCTTGATGTGTGGCTAAAAAACCCCATTCTTGGGATGTGATTTAGCAAATATGAGTTGATATTGTTGTTGGGTATTGCTTGCTAATAGGTTAGATGTATTTTAATAGAGATTTCACCTAATGGTTGTGGTTTAATTTAATGGGGTTTGTATTTGCAAATACAAAACCAACCATGTGTTTTTGGCTTGCCAGAGAAGGAGGTCGCGAAACCAAGACCACTAGACTGATGGCCTAAGGAGTGGTTCGACATGAGGTTCAGCACGAGAGGGTGAGCCCTAGTCCCATATCCTAACACTCAGCTCGAGAGAGTGAGTGGGGTAAGGCGTAGGCTAGCCTTCATGCGGAAAATCGGTGTCCGAGAGGTACGCATTTAAAACGGGGTAAGTTGCCCGAGAGGGAATTTATTTCCATCTAAAGCTTAGCCTCGTTACTATTATCTTGAAAATTTCTATCGAAAGCATGTACCCAACGATTTATCTCAACTTGTATTGCGGTTACACCCCAAGAACTTCTCCCCATACTTGATTTTCTTGTTATATTTGCTGTTTTTACTTCTTTTGACAAAACCCCCATTTGATATTTGTCACTTTTGTGTCATCCCCTTTAATTTACTATGTTTTTGTTCGTCAATGTCTTTAGCTACGACTAGTTACAGCTAAATTTTATTTTCTATCAATTCTCAAAACCACTCCCTTGGGACACGACCCTAACCTTTGGTTGGGTTACTATATTATCGATGATCGTAGACACTCATACCGTAGGTTAGTATTGTTGGTCACGATAAGCATCAATGATCCAGCACAACTCACGGCACTCCTGACAGCTCAACCACCTCCAGCACAGGTAGCAAACCAGGCACCATAAGTTCCTCCGGCCAAAGCACCTCCGCCACGCTTGATGAATAGGATGAAGGCTGCCGATATGCGAAGAATTATAGAGGAAAAAAGGTTGTCTACAGATGGGTAGTGGTTAAATATCCAGCAGTGTGGGACACACTCAGGTTCCACAAATTTGAGCAGTTCTAAAAGTTCTGGAGTCCGTACGTGCCTACATGGGTCACAAAGTTCTATGAGAGATATGCATGGTTTCTCCCAAAAGGGAAGAAGAAAGTTGGATCAGCAGCACCGTTAGAGTTTGTTAAGGTGTGTGGGAAGAAATTAAATGTAGTGAGACAGACATAAATGAGTTGGTTGCTTGCACAATCCGAATAGTCCATACGTTGACTACTCAGCTCAAGACCAAGTCGTTAAACGACTTGAAGAGGTGGTTGTTCCCACTGCTTTTCAATTCTTCACTTCCATGGATAGAGGCAGGGGTCCCGATTGAGAAGAAGAATATTCAAATCATTGATTGGTACTGGTTCGGCTTCATCATCAGCACCTTGATGCCATCCAAATAAAAGTACATCGCCTGGCATTAGAAGTCTGCACTTCTTGGGTACATTATTGATTGGGAAAGGTTGAATTTGGGGTCGATTATTGCTCTGGAGATGACCCTGAGGGCCAAATAGAGTCAGACCTCATTACATTTTTTGGTGCTCATCAGTGATTTGTGTCACCGGGTCGAGTGTCGTTCGTGGCCAAAACTGATGTTGAGGTTACTCCTACCTCTTCGACTAACATCTGGAGGAGGACAACACCGGTGGATACATCTCCAGCTGTTAATTTAGAGGCCATGTAGGCTGATACTATTTTTTCTACTTCGGTTGGTGAGCTGACATCTACGCCTAACTCTTCCACCCTTGCTACTTCTGTTGTTGTTGTTGTCTCCCGTCCCCTATTGACACATGCCATGTTATATAAGATGGGCCACTTTGCCCATTCGGCCGATGTGCATGCTTCGAGGGTTGAGGCAGTTGTCCCCTCTATAATCGAGCGAGTTATTGAACCTGCACTTGTACCCATTTGGAAGGAGTTACAGGTACGTTGCAAATTGATCACAACCCATGGCCTATCATTGGATGTCTGAATTGTTAGGATGTAGTCATGTGAGCCTAGCGACTAACAGGCCTCTAATTCGACAGCCTTAAGAGCTGATATTGTTGGACTCCGCCGTGATGTGGATGAGCTGAAGTCCACGGACATCTCTATGCTATGGGGTGGAGTTAACATTCCTGGAGATCCCTAGTTCAGTTATGCCAGTTTCTTCTAAGATCCCTACGGCTACTGTGACCGGAGATGCTGTTGTAGATGATGATGGTGACGAGGTTGATGCCCCTGAGACTGATGAGGAGGAACCCAGAGATCATAAGGAGGCGGTGTTCGAGGAACTAGAGGACCTGGAGGGTGATTGGGTCTAGGTAACTACGCAGCCCTCACTTCAAGATACATTGATGATTGGTCCCAGTGGATCACAACCCACTATTGGAGGAGAGCTGGGGACTGAAGGACAGACTAAGAGCACCCCAGATACACAACTTTTGCCTTACGCTTAGCCTGATTTGGGGATCTTGACCCTCTTCTCATTTTTGTTTACTTTTTAGACATGCAATTTTTCTTTTTTATTAAGGACACTATTTAGTATTCTTAGTGTGGTGACGGTATCTTGATACCTATCCTCTTGGTTGTATTTATTTTGTTTTGTTTTATTTCATTGGCTGTCAGATGTTTAGTTGGTTTTATTGATTCATAGTTGTTTTTGGATATGAATCGTCTCCTTGTGTTGCTTGAATGGGAATAATGATTGTTGAGTTTACCTCTTTGATCTCTCTTGAATGCTTAATTGTTGAATGTTGTTGATGTTCTCTGATACATTTAAGTGTCGATTGTGATCAATACCGATGACTTGAATAGTGCTCTTGATTGAACGATATGTTTGTGCAAGTCCAGTGAGGGAAATTTTAGTTTCATAAGCCATGTGTGAACTCTTAGCATCTCATTGTGACTAGTCAATTGTCGAAGTGAGTCTTGTAATGATCGTTGCACGCGAGCTTAACTTGTAGAGTCATGATCGATAATTGTGTTGAATGCCTTGTGTTGTGAGGTTTACTTGAAATATGTGTTTGGTGATACCTAGAAGTTGCCCCGTTGGTCCAATTGACTAGCATTAGTGAATGATAGAAATGATCTTAGGCACAAATTTTGGAAGGTGAACCAAATTGCTATTATACCTCTTTCTGACAACCATGTGAGTGTGTGAACATAGCTTGGCACCATTTGAGCCTAACCTTTTTATGGATGAAACATGAACACAAATGGCCTTTTCCTTTCCACCTAAAACCTCCATGAAGCTTCAGTTTGTTTGAATAGGTAACTTAGACCAAAAGCCTTAGTTGGGGGTGTGGTAAGAATGAGGAATGAAATTGAGAAAAAAGTTCATGTAATCCATCCTTGAAGGCATGTCATGTGGGAAAAAGATGGAACCCCTCCATATAAAAAGAGAGAGAGAGAAAGAAAGAAAAGCAACAAGAGAAAAGAAATAATAAAATTGTATTAATTGTGCATTGTGGAAAGAAAAGGGGTCTCTGATGAGCTGTACCAAAAATTTTATGTGCTTGAATATGCCAAGGATGGGTTGCGAAGATGAAAAGAATGAAACAAAAGGAGAATAAGTGAAATTCAAGCCATGCTTCATGAAGTTAGAAGTCACTAAGCAAAAATAATCATACCTTTACCGTCAGCCCAGTTACAAGCCTTGAAAGACCTTGGTGATCTTGCATAAGCCGAATGATGTGTTGATCGGAAAATACGGTTAAGCCTATGGATAAAATCATGCATGTGGTTATCATTGAGAGTGTGAGAGTTGATTATCCTTCCTTAAATTATAATCTTTGATGGGCTTTATGAGAGCATGGAATCATTCTTGATGTGAGGGCATTCAAATCCTCTTGTTGAGAATAAATTTGTATTTAAAGTGAGCATTGCGAGCTTGAACTCATTTGATGATGACTAGTCGTATTTGGAAACTTTTAGTGCACATTGAACATTGCATGTGTAGATTGAATCTCATGTGCATTCATGTTGAGTTTCAAGTAGCACTATTTGTAGACATTCATGTTGGCCTGATTAATTCTGTGTTTTACTAGAGGACAAGCAAAAGTTTAAGTTGGGGTCTTGATGAGTAGGGGATTTTGACTCATTTAGGGCTTATTATTGAAGGATTTAGTGTCCTCAATGCCTATTTTACGCTCATAACTGATGTTAATATGTTGATGTGAAGCAAGGAAGGGTCAAGAATGAGGCAAGGACATTATGATGCAAAAAGGACCGAAAAGGCTAAAGAAGTTTAAGGAAACCAAATCTGGAACTCGCCAAAGACACTCGACGACTCACCGAGTGGACCTTCAGCTTGCCTAAAGTTCCAGCAAAACAACCCATGGACAAAATCAACTTGACGAGCAAAATAGGCAAATCGGCGATTCACCGAAAAGATCGGTGATGGCGATCTAGCTCACCAAAAGTTCCAGAATAATTTGATGAAAGAGCCAAACCAAAGGGAGAGAAGAGGAGCAACTCGGGGGATCGCCGAACTGGTCGGCGAGCCCGACTTACTTCGCCGAGTTGAATTCGTGCTGAAATTTCGAGAACGTATAAATTCAATTTTTGAAAGAAGAAAAGGAGTTCATACACTATTTAACTTTGGGTTTTTTGACTTTTTACATTCTAGAACATTGTCTTTATATTTTGAGTAGATATTTAGAGATTGTGATATTTTTAGCTTTAATTTCAGCATTTGGAAATTGTAGATTGTTACCAAATCAGATGGAAAACATTGTTTGTAACAATTTTTTGTTTTACACTATGCTTGGCTAAAACCCCTTACCTTGGGGTGTGAATATGTAGTTGAATGCATTAATTAGTTAATGGGTGTTGTTAGTTGTTGATTTTAATGTTGTTTTAATGTGGGTTCAATTAATTGTTCATGTTTGAATTGAGGAATTGCAATTGCAATTGCAAATGCAATTCTAGCTTAGATCTCTATGCTTCCCTGTTAAAGAGGTAATAGAGTAGAATCATTTATTGATAGTTGTATTTATTGCGTCTTTAAAATCTAGCTTGAGAAAGTGGGTTTGATTGCATCTGTACAAATCTAGCTTGAAAGAAATGATTAATTAAGGAATTGAGTTGTTTGGTTGTGTTATGCTCGTTGAGGTTTGAAAGAAATCACTTGAAACGCAAAATAGTTTATTAAGAAATGGCTATTGTACTCAAAACCTAGCTTACCCACTGAGATTCAACACATTTGAGTAACTAGTAATCACCTATTACGCAAAATTAGCATTCAACTTATCACACTCCTAACCTCCAATATAGACTTGTTTACTTCCCGTGTTATTTGTCTTAAATTGGTTATTCAAATCCCCCCATTTGATATTAATCATTGAAATTGTGTGATTTGTTTTAATGTTGCAAAAACGCACCTCTACAAATGATTAGGATACATCTTACTTTTTAATTAAATTCTTTAGTGTATCAGTCTCTATGGGATCGACCCCAACTCTTAGTTGGGTTTATACGTGTTAGTGACCGCCTACACTTTGAATTGGAAGAAGTGTAGTTGAGCGTTATCACTTATACGGTTTTGACCTACTATCCTAGTCAACCATAGAAAAGTTTAGAAACCTTTTTAATAATTGGATGAAGTGTAGTTGAGCCTTATTAGGAAGACAAGAAAAAAAATCTAAGAAGTTGTGAATACCTAGACTAAGTCTAAAATTATTAGACATAAGTCTTCTCTTCCAGTCTACAGGGACCTTGTCTGTCTGAAATGAAATCCGAGACATAAAAAGCTATAAGGCTTGAGAGTCTAAGGCAAGACTAATCTATCCTAGAATATGCATGAATATGCTTCGAAAAATAATTATAAATGCAAGTTGGTCACAACAACATGCAACAACACACAAACAACCCCAACTAGGGTAGTACTACTCCTAAACAGAATCGATAAACCCTAAAACGTGGTTTCTTAGAAGAAAAGTACGAATAACTAGGTACTTACCCCCAATTCACACTCATCATCATGAAATCACACATTCAGGCTCAATTTAAATAGAAAGGATGTTGTAGCCTGCCTGTAGGCCGATCGCGCACGCTCCAAATCACAAGGCCATAGCTTTTCCTTTCTGAAGGACATATGGTTGTTGCCACACTATCAAGAATAAGATCACAATGTTAGTACGGCCATTTAGATGCCAAAATCACATAGACTTAAAACAAACCAATTTTGGTATAAAATGAGTATCATAGGACCTGCGTTGTGTATACCGGAAATGACTCCATCGAGAGGTCCTAAATTATGCCTCAAACTTGTGTTCCAAAATAGAACACAATCCTAGGCCTAAAATAGACAACACAACGACATGCAATTTAAATCAACAACCCAAGCTAAGGCATCCCTAAACACACTTTAAATCACCTCAATTAGAGGTTCTTCAATAGCTACCAGTCACCTACCCACGTACACTCGACAATTATGGATGTGTGGGACTTTGCACACATTTCTGACTTAAATTGACAAAGAAATTGCCTCTTAAAAATATCAATAAGAACTCCATTGTAGTTGGTATTTAAATAAGACCAGTCCTCGCTTCTCTTCACAAACGTGAAAGGCCTTCGTGAATACGGGTCTCGCGAAATTAGCGAGGTCCCCAATGAACGAGGCAAGAAGGGACCAGGGGATCTGCAATTGCAGCCAGGAATCCCATGAACTTGGCTCCGTGATTACAACTAGAGCCTCTCGAAGACTACCCTCATGTCAATTGACCCTTGTGAACGTGACCAAGGGCCCACGAACAAAAAGGCCTGCACCAACTGATGTATATCAACTGATTTAGCAAGTTTTGAATCATCGACGCGGTGTTCTGAATTCGTTCTACCCCGTGCATGCAAATGAGATATGCAACCCTACCAAATTTGATATTCTGGACTCAACAGAGTGGTCTAAATTCCTATACAAGGTCGTCTCAACAAAAGGTAGGTCCGAGCCACAAACTTTGTCTTAAGAAAAAATCCACAAGGGTGCTTAGAATAAGCCCGAAAGCCTTGGGATTCAAACTCGTTTACTCATAATGTTGACTAAAGTCAAACTTAGGCCTTAACATGGAAGTTAAAACACCTAAGCGCATAGACTCGCATTGAAAGCCTCAAGATTCATGTCGACCATTCTACTAGCCTAAAATGACCCTTCCGGAGCTGATGGAATCATTAGAATTGGATTTTGAGGTTATATGCTTTAAATCGTTATAAAAACTGACCGTTCAAGGTTCAAAAGCTCAGAAACACAAAAACTCACACTTAAGTGAAATGAACCACCAGGTGACCGAAGTGCCAGTATCAAAAAGTAATAGCTGACTTGGGGTCGCTACAGGAAATCTCTAAATGATGAACATGAGATATAAACATAGAAATGACCTGAAGGTCATTACTTTCATTTATTTTAAATTGTAATTTTGTAATTTCACCAACAAAAACTACTTGACTTTCTTATTTAAACATATATCATCCTTCACTTGTTTATTTTATTTTTTATCAAAAACTATATTATTTGATGACTCAAAGAATATCTATGAGTAAATCCAAATATATTTTCTCTATTGCAATGTTGTTGTCATTTTTTCCTTACAACCATGTTTCTAACTTTTATTTTTAATCGTGGGTCTATTAGAATCAATATTTTTATCACACTAAGATAGGGGTAAAAAAAGTATGTACGTCTTAGTTCTTACCCTTCTCAAACTCACTTCTGCAATTATATTGAATATGTTGTTCTTTACTAGAAAAAACCGACTTCAATAGAGGTTTAAATAAACCCATATTTTGTAATGCGGATCAATTAGAAAAAACTTCTTTATCCTGCAAAGGTAGGGGTAAGATCTATGTACATCCTACCTCCCAGATTCAACTATAAGATTATATTGAATATGTTTTTCACTACCAAAATTTGATATTGGGAAAGATTTTAGTAGCATGAAGGTATGGTGATGTTAAAATAATTGATCATAAATTAAGACAAATTTCCTTACAAAAAGTAAATGTGATCGTCATAATCTTGTCCACAAACCTGGATCAATCACCATAATCATTTCAGCATTAATGACAATGTGATATTGATTGACTTATCTCTTCATATTTTTGGATAGTTTTGAAGGAAGTGGAATTGATAAACTTCCTGCTAGTATTGTTGAGCTTTGTCCATTTATACTTTATAATTTCAGGAAAATCAAATCATTCCCTCGCTATTAAGCTAAAACTATGATCTTGATAACTTAATTATTAATGTGTGTTCAGAATTTTCCCATCCCATTTCAATGAAATATTTTTTCTTTACTAACCATAAATAGCTTGGTCCTAGGGGTTGAAATTTCTCTTTTCGCGGATTGAACATGGTGAAGTTTGGCATTTTAGCTAAGCAACTTTGTAATGAATTAACCAATTATGTGATAACGAATGATTAATTGTAGAAGTGGAAGCTATTGGAAAGAAGAGTCGTGAAGAACGCTATTTTAGAAATTAGGAATGCTAGTGTATCCATTAATATTTTCTTACATTTATTTTTAAAGTTAGATAACATTTCTCTTTCCGGACCTTTTTAGTAAGATTGTAACTTAAAGAATTCTTAACTACAATTCCTATATTTAACTGGGAAAATCTAAGAATCTTCCTTTTTACTCCCATTCTTTGTCCTCGATTAATTGAAAGTTTTTGTTTCTCAAGTTATCCTGATATGTTGTCCATATATTTATGAGGAAGCATCTCACCTATATTTCTTTGCTCTTTTCAATATTCTACTGTTAAAACGGTATTGTGAAATAACTTTGACCATACAAAATAGTAAATTCTTCGAAATTTACTTCATCTGCATTAAAGACCACTCCTCTTCACTTGCAATACAATTATTTTACTTAAATAGTCTTGCCTATAGAAAGAAAGATACGCCAATATTGAAGATGGAAGTTTAGTTAAGGTAAGAATTATCCATATTCTCTTTAGCTAATGATGAAAGAAAATATGGACCATTTTTCTGGAGATGATAATATTGTGCCCTCCTGATTTGATCCACGTAAATCCTTTTCGTAGATACTAAAACAATTGGTCAAAGGTATAATCGATAAGTAGGAAACCTCACATCAATCTATCATCCTCATATACTTTTACTTGTTCACACATTCTTCACGCAATACGATTCAAACCAAAGGGAGGATTTTCAACCTTTAAGGTTGTGACAAAGTACTTGAACATGAGAAGGGTTTAGTTGTTTGCTAGAATCCACTTCTATAGAAGTCTAATGGTTAGGGGAACGTCAATTCTTTAGATTTTTATTTTCATTACTGTATATCATTGTTTGATATCTAAAGAGTAAATTATCCTTTGTCATTGTACATGCGAGTTCATTGAGAGAATAAACAAATTCAATTCATATTGTTCTCAATTTTTTGGAGGAGCTAGAAAACTCTTCCGAGCTACATAATCTTTGGTGATCAACAAATGTCTCGTACTATCATTATTTACAATAGATGGAATTCTGAATGATTATATTCCTACACAATCCGAATGTAAGTAGTTGCAAAAAGGGGAAAAGATACTTTCTATATGAGGAACTTACGAAATTCTTGGAAATTCCATATTTTAAATGTTTTGAAAATATTACCTGATTGGCATTTCTTTACCATATTCCGATACTTCCAACATTACCCTGAATTTTAAAGAAATTCTTTTTTGTCGTATAGGGGATTTTATTAATTAACCAAAAAATATATATATGTTCTGGCCGAAGCCCAAAGTAAAACAACCTTTTTTTAATCTTATTAGGGCAAAGCCCACTTTCAGTAATTCTATCAATAAATTCTAACATCAGCTTCCTCTTGAGCTCACTTTCCTTTCTTTTCACTGTGTTTTTCTCCTTGCTCTAAACTGATTGTTACTCTACTCATTCTTCTCTTGTGGGTTGTACGAAATCCATAACCTAACGTTCTCATCTCCCTTCTTCTCACGCAAGATTGTCACTCAACCAAGGTAATGTAACTCCTATTTTCTCCCTTCTTTTCTTCATCACCATTCTAACTCTTTGTTGTTTCTCCAGCTGAAAGGGATTTTTGTTGGAAAACCATATTCTAGAGTTCTAAAATTTTCTTTTGAGTTTATAAATGGGCTAAAAAGGGAAAGCCACTTAGGGGGAAATCAAAGGAAACTCTTCAATTGTAACACCCCGTATCCTAGAAAGACCAACATGTACACTTTTCAGAAATTGCAGGTGCCAACGATGGGTGCCACCTACGGACCGTAGGTTGACTCACAAATCGTAGGTGGGGTCCGTAGTTGGCCACCTCAACTCTTTCCCCAGAAGCCCAGAAAAATCCAGCTAAGTCCTGAACCATGGCAGGACCTACGAATCGTAAGTGGGACAACAGTCTGTGGTTCAGACCCAAGCCTTCAGCTCCCTAACGCCAAACAACGGACTGACAGGACGGGCCGTCGGTCCATCGACGGTCCGTCAGTCAGGCCCGTTGTTGGCCCTGTCAGGTTTTAAGTTATGGTCATTTTGGTCTTTTCCTCTATGTGTAGGGCACCTAAACTACGTCGTTTAACGCCTAAACTAAATCATTTTTGTCAGTTTAAGCCTAGTAACTAAGTCAGAACTTACCCTAATCAATTCATTCTCCAAAAATTGATCAAACCAGAGCAAAAGGAGAAGAAACAGTCGAACAAACCCTCTCCAAGAACGCAACAAGTTTTCTTCATTTCCAGCCCCGAAATTGAAAGATTTCTCTGTGAATTTTGTCACCAGGTATGTGGGATTTCACTAGTGGGTTCCTTTCATCAACTACGTCCCTAGAATTCAGTCATATTCTTGATTCCCTTCATATTATCTAGACCTGGGTTTCTTGAACTTTAGAGAATCTCTGTGATTTAGCTGTTAGAATATTCCTAATCAAATTTTCATGTTGTTGTAACACTGTTGCTTAGTTCCTTGCATGAAATTCAGAACCATAGTTGTGTAGATTCGTTTAGTTCATGAATTTTACTAGATAGGACAAATGAACAAATATACATGCCTCAATTTTTCAAATGTTTCATTATCAGTAAATAATGTTGCATTTTCAGTTAGTATGTCAGAATATTAAGCTATCCAGTGTATTTCAGTTATGTTGTATTGTACACATTTCCAGTTGGGAGTAGGCTTAACACCCAGTTGGACTAGGGTCGGTCACCCTCATAGTCCCAGAACTACGCGCCCTCGTAGGATATATGTCCCCTATGTGGGCATCAGATTTAGTGATCACACTAGTCATGCCTCTATACTCTGGCAAGGTATATTGGGTCCTCTCGATGGGGAATATACATCAGGCTATACGTTTAGCTCACGTGGTTTTATGTCGGTTATTAGTAGCTCCCATAGTTAGACTCTACTGCATTTTACCACGTTCCCAGTTATATCTCATTATTCAGTTTCAGCATGTTATGTACTTGGTCATTGCATTCAATTTAGTTCATATTCAGTATATTCATCATGTTCAAATTATATCATTGCTTAGTATGCTTTGTTCAGTTATATGTTTGTTCAGCTTTATCCTATTTTGCATGCTCAGTACCTTCCAAGTACTGACACATACTCTGCGCTACATCTTTTCGTAATGTAGGTTCAGACCCTCAGCCTTCAGATCACGTGTTGATCGGTTCCCTATCTGTATTCAATAGTATTAGTGGTGAGTCCTCATTCTTCGAGGGCGATACACATGTTCTTTTACATTCAAACTTTCATTTTAGTTTCAGTTTTGCTAGAGTTAGTTGGGGGTCATGTCCCAACATATCTAGTCAGTTAGAGGCTTATATTTCAGACATAGACAGATTCAACTTTAGTATTTTGAGTTATAGTCCAGTATCATTACCTCTTATTCAGTATTTATATGTTCAGACTAGTTATGGGTATTCCCCATCATTCAATATATCTCATGTTTTAAGCATGCACACAATATCTCTTATTTCAATAAATCTTAGCATGCTTGATATGCCAGCTCAGGGTTAGCTTTGGGTCACTTGTGATCCTAGGTCCCATAGCGTCAAGGGGATAGCCTCGGGGCATAACAAAGTTGGTATCAGAGCAAGTTTTAAGAGTCCTAGGATGTCTGCAAAGCCGCACTAAGTAGAATCCCTTTCATGAGTGTGGAGCGCACCCTACTTATGAGGGGTACGCTACAGAGTGTTTTAGGAAATGAAACTTCACTTTCTTATTATTCTTATCGTGAGTGGGTATGATCTCCTTTCTAACTCGACGTTATGCATTTCAGATCATGCCTCCTCGTAGAAATTATGCAAGGAATGCGAATGCCCACAATGCTAATGAAGTTCATCCAAATTTAGAGGTTTCGAATGTAGGGTTTCGTAATGCTATTCATCTTTTGGCTCAGAGTGTAGCCAACTAGAACAATCAGCACGTTCTAGTTCTTACAATTACTAGTGGTGGATCAGTGGCAGTTAGGGTCCCTAATTTTGTTAGGATGAATCTGCCTGAGTTTCTAGGGTCGCATGTTTGTGAAGACCCCAAAACTTCATTGATGAGGTCAAGAAAATCTTTGGAGTGATGCAAATGACTCGAAATGATAAGGTAGAGTTTGCATCCTACCAGCTTAAGGACGTGGCGCACATATGGTTCACGCAGTGGAAGGAAAACAAGTGTGATAATTCAGCTCCTGTGATTTGCGAGTGTTTTACCAGAGCTTTTCTAGATAGGTTCTTTCCAAGAGAGTAGAGGGAGGCCAAGGCTCAGGAATTTATGTATTTCAGACAAGGTTCTATGTTAGTCCAAGAGTACAGGATTAAGTTCACCAAGCTCTCCAGGTATGCTCCTCATATGGTTGCCGATCCCAGGGCACACATGAGTAAGTTCCTATTTGGTGTATCTGACTTGGTGAAGACAGAGTGCAGAAATGCTATGTTGTTGGAGGATATGAACATCTCTAGGCTCATGACTCATGCTTAGCTGGTTGAGGGAGATAAGCTTAGAGAACTAGCTAAGGACCACAAAATGGCTAGAATAGGCAACTATTATTACTCTCCGCAGAAATCGGGTGGTGGAAATTGCTCACAGTTTTAGCAGAAATCTATAGCCCCACAACCTTCATCAGCTAGTGCTCCATCCCCCAAGTTTCAATAGGATCAGAAAGGTAGGACATCAAGCTCTAAGTCTTAGTGGAGTGTTTCAGGGACCAGAACCTACCCAACTTGTCCAAAGTGTGGTTAGAACCATCCGGGTGAGTGTCTTGCAGGAAATGAAGGATGTTTTGGGTGTGGTCATACTGGCTACAGGTTGAGAGATTTACCTTCTTCTAAACAGGGACACGAGGTAACACTAATAGGGCTCAGTCTACAGCTTCAGCAGCACCAGCAGGTCACCTAACTCAGCAGGGTACTTCATCTAGTACAGGTGGCAGTCAGCGCCATAACAGGTTGTATGCTCTCCAAGCTTGCCAGGACCAGGAAGATTTTCCTGATGTGATCATTGGTACGTTACGAGTCTTTCATTTAGATATTTATGTGTTGTTAGATCTAGAGGCTACTCTTTCCTTTGTAACTACATATATAGAGGTAAACTTCGATGTCAGTCCAGAAACTATTTCAGAACCCTTTTCAGTCTCTACTCGTGTTGGTGACCCAGTTATAGCTAGACGAGTATATAGAAATTTCCCTATCACAGTCTCTCAGAAAGTCACCTCAATAGATCTTGTAGAGTTAGAAATTGTAGACTTTGATATCATTCTAGGCATGGATTGGTCACATTCCTATTATACCTCAGTCGATTGTAGAACTCGGATCGTTCGTTTCCAGTTTCCATACGAGCCAGTCTTAGAATGGAAGGGTAGTAGCTCAGTGTCTATGAGTCGATTTATTTCTTACCTTAAAGCTAGAAAGATGATTTCCATGGGGTATATCTATCATCTAGTTCGGGTTAAGGATTCCAGCTTTGAAACACCAATCTTGAGTCAGTCCCAATTGTAAGTGAGTTCTTAGAAGTGTTTTCAGAAGATCTTCCTAGAGTTCCTCCCGAAATGGAAATCAACTTTGGAATTGATCTCCTTCCAGATACCCAACCTATTTCAATTCTTCCTTATAGAATGGCTCCAGCTGAGCTTAAGGAATTGAAAGAGCAGTTGAAAGACCTTCTAGATAAGGGCATCATCAGACCCAGTATTTCCCCATGGGGTGCTCTAGTGTTGTTTTTCTAAAAGAAAGATGATTCTCTTAAGATGTGCATTGACTATCGACAGTTGAACAAAGTCACAATCAAGAATAAGTACCATATCCCTAGAATTGATTACTTGTTCGACAAACTTGAGGATGCTAGTCATTTTTCGAAAATAGACCTCAGATCTGGTTATCATCAGCTCAGAGTCAGAGATAGTGAGTTCCCAAAAATAGCCTTCAGAACTCGGTATGGTCATTATAAATTTTTAATTATGTCATTTTCACTAACCAATGCTCTTGCATCTTTCATGGACTTAATGAACAGGGTGTTCAAGCAGTATTTAGACTTTTTCATTATTTTATTCATTGATGATATCCTCATTTACTCTAGGAATGATGAAGAGCATTCGAATCATCTAAGAGGGGTTCTGCAAACTCTCAAGGATCACCAGTTATTCGCTAACTTTAGAAAATGTGAGTTTTGGTTACAATCAGTTGCTTTCCTTGGACATATAGTGTCTAACGAGGGGATCCAGTGGATTCTTAGAAAATGAAGGCAGTGAAGCAATGGCCCAGACCCACCTCTCCTACAGATATCAGAAGTTTCTTGAGTTTAACTGGTTGTTACAGAAGGTTCGTGGAAGGATTTTCATCCATAGCTTCTCCATTAACTAAGTTGACTCAAAAAAAGGTTAAGTTTCAGTGGTCAGATGAGTGTGAGAAGAGCTTCTCAGAATAGAAAACTAGGTTGACTAAAACTCTTATTTTGACTCTACCAGAGGGTTCAAACAGTTATGTAATCTATTATGATGCATCCAGAGTCGGCCTGAGTTGTGTGTTGATGCAACGATGGAAGGTTATAGGCTTATGCTTCTAGGCAGTTTAAGGTTAATGAGAAGAACTATCAGACTCATGACCTCGAGCTTGCAGCCATAGTATTTGTCCTAAAGATTTGGAGACATTACTTGTATAGTGTTCACGTAGACGTGTTCACAGACCATAAGAGCCTTCAGTATGTGTTCACCCAGAAAGAGTTAAATCTTCGCCAAAGGAGATGACGTGAATTTCTTCAAGGACTATGATCTGAATGTGCTTTACCATCCTAGTAAGGCCAATGTAGTAGTTGATGCTCTTAACAGACTATCTATGGGTAGTGTAGCACATGTTAAAAAGAAAGGAAAAAATTAGCAAAAGATGTTCACTGGCTAGCTCGCATATCAGATGATGGTGTAATAGTTCAGAATGGATCAAACTCTTCATTGGTAATGGAGGTTAAGGAGAAACAAGTCAGTGATCCTATATTTCTTCAATTAAACAGTGCAGTTCATCAGCAGAAAATTGAGGTTTTCTCCAAAGGAGGAAATGTGGTGCTTCGCTACCAGGGTCATTTATGTGTTCCTAAGGTGAGTGAGTTGAGACAACAGATCCTTATAGAAGCTTATAATTCTAGGTATTCTATTCATCCAGGTGCCACCAAGATGTACCGTGATCTGCGTGAAGTCCTTTGGTGGAATGACATGAAGAGGGATATAGCAGATTTTGTAGTTAAGTGCCCTAATTGTCAACAGGTGAAGGTAGAACATTAGAAACCAGGAGGTATGACTCAAGAGATTAACATTCCTACATGGATATGGGAAGTGATAAACATGGACTTCATTACAGGTTTACCTCGTACTCGCAGATAGCATGCCTCTATTTGGGTAGTAGTAGACAGATTTACTAAGACCGCCCACTTTTTGGATGTTAAGACTACAGATTCAGAGGAGGACTACGCTAAACTCTACATTAATGAGATAGTCAGATGTATGGGGTTCATTTGTCTATCATTTCAGATAGAGGTCCTCAGTTCACCTCTCATTTCTTGAAGTCGTTTCAGAAAGGTCTTGGTACCTAGGTAAATCTCAGCACAACATTTCATCCACAAATGGATGGTCAGGTAGAGCGTACCATTCAGACCCTAGTATACATGTTGAGAGCTTGCGTGATCAACTTCAAGGGTAGTTGGGATAATCACCTTCCTCTTATAGAGTTCACTTACAATAACAATTTTCATTCTAGCATTCAGATGGTCCCCTATGAGGCATTGAATGGGTGTAGATGTAGATCTCCAGTTTGTTGGGTTAAATTAGGCAAAGCAGCCTTGATAGGGCCAGATTCAGTTCATGATGCTATGAAAAAAGTTCAGCTCATCAGAGATAACTTTAAGACAACTCAGAGTGGTTAGAAGTCTTATGAAGATGTGAGGATGAGGGACTTAGAGTTTGAGATTGATGATTGGTCTTCCTGAAAGTGTCACCTATGAAGGGTGATGAGATTTGGCAAGAAAGGGAAGCTCAACCCTAGATATGTAGGTCTTTAAAGGATCTTGAAAAGGGTTGGTAAAGTGGCTTATGAGTTAGAGTTGCCAGCAGAACTAGCAGCAGTCCATCCAGCCTTTCACATTTCCTTGTTGAAGAAATGTGTGGGTGATCCAGCATCTATAGTACCATTAGAAAGTGTGTTTATGAATGATAGTCGCACTTATAAAGAGGTGTCAGTTAAAATTCTTGATTGTCAGGTTCGAATGTTAAGAAACAAAGAAGTCACTTCAGTTAAGGTTTTTTTGAGTAGTCAGTCCGTAATGGAAGCTACTTGAGAAGCATAAGAGGCCATGAAGGCCAGCTTAAGGTAGTAGTTCCTCTCCAGTCTTTCAGTTACTCTTGTGTAAATTAAGTCTTAGTATCAAGTTATTTCAGTTAGTCTTGCATTTTTCAGCGTATTTGCATAACCTTAGAACTCAGTTTAGTCAGATATCAGTTTTTGTACTTAGTGGTAGGGATTGCATCTCTTTCCCTCCATATTCAGCTAGTTTAGACTTCATTAGAGGATGAATGTTCCCAAGGGGGAGATAATGTAACACCCCGTATCCTAGAAAGACCAACCAACAAACTTTTTGAAGTTGCAGGTGCCATCGACGGGTGCCACCTACGGACCGTAGGTGGGGTCCATGGTTGTCCACCTCAACTCCACGGACCGAATATGGATTCCGATGTATACGCCCCACCGAGAGGACCCAATATACCTTGCTAGGGGTATAAAGTAATGACAGTGGCATGATCACTAATATTGATGCCCAATAGAAGGGACTTATAATCCTACATGGGCACGTAATTTTGGGACTACGAGGTTACGCTTAACCCTAGTACAACTCGGTGCTAAGTCTACTCCTAACTGAATACATATAAAGCTGAAATGCACTAAATACTGAATAGTTCAAAATACTGATATGCTAACTGAGAATGTGACCTTCAAAATATAGAGCATGATTTTCAGTTTAACTGTCTTAGAAAGTATAATTCATAAACTAAGATAATTTACACAAACTAGTGTTTTGATTTTATACAAGGAATTATGCAACGTTTCCAAGAACACATGATATTTAGACAGCGGATTCTATAGCAACTGAAATCACAACAAATTCCCAAGATTTTAACCCTAGGTCTAAACAAACTATGTAGAATCGAGGAACTGACTTAATTCTAGGGACCTAATGAATGAAAGGAACCCACTAGTGAAATCCCACATACTTGGTAACGAAATCTACGGAGAAATCCTTTGGATTTCACGGCTGAACTTCGAAGAACACTTCTACTTGTTCTTGGAAGAGCTGGTCGCCTCTTTCTCTTCTCTCCGCTCTACGTCCAGTGATTTTATGAGATTAAGGGTTTTAGGTAGTTTCTGACTAGTTTATTAAGCTTAATCTGAGTAAAACGACGTAGTATAAGCATTTAACGTCGTGGTTTAAGTGCCCAACACATAGGGGAAAATACTAATGTGACCCTGATTTAAATTTTGCCGAAGTGGCTTCAAGACAGGCTTCACGGGCCTTCATGATGACCAAGGCCCATCAAGCAGCTCGTGAAGATGCCCTGCCATACAAGGCTTCACTAAAATGGGCATAACATTTTACTCCGAGCTTGGATGATGGAAAACTCGGTGGCGTTGGAAAGACGACTCAATTATCTTTAGTTTGATAGGTCATGAGCAACCTAATTCATTTTGTGCTGAAAGATATGAGTTTTTTAAGTTGACCCTAAACTCTAAGTCTGATAAGTCAGCTTCACAAACGACTTCACGATCCGTGTGAAGCTCCACGGACCGTTTAGACGTTTGTGGTGCTTAACCAGTGACTTTGGAGGGAAAACCTCACTTAAAAGTTGGCAAATTGACTTCAAGACAGACTTCACGGGCCATCATTATGACCAAGGCCCGACAAATTGACTCAGCTTGACAGGGCTTCACTAAAATGAGCATAACATTTTACGCTGAGCTCGAAATTAGGCAAACTTTGTGGCGTTGGAAAGAGAACTCAAAGATCTTTAAATTGATAGGTTGTGCGCCACCTAATTCATTTTGTATTGAAAGATATGACTGTTTGAAGTGACCCAAACCTCAAAGTCTATCAAGCCTCTTTCATGAGCCACTTCAAGGCTTGTGTGAAGCTCCACGGACTGTCTAGTGCCCTGTGGTACTTCACAGTTGCCATGTTGGTTCTGTGTCCCCCTTAGGGACCACTTCATGGCTCGTTTGGAGCTCCACGGACCGTTTAGTGGTCTGTGGTCTTTAACCTTTTTGTTCGGTGCATAACTACGAGCAGAGTGACCGTCGTGGTCCTCTTCACGGCACGTGAACCCCTTCGTGGTTTGCCCTTCTTTCTTATTCAATCATAGTTCTGATTTTTGAGGTGTTACATTTAAACTACAAATTTTGTAATTTTTCTATTCTTTTTCATAAAACAAGAAAGATTGTGAGAGTTGTTCAATATGCAATTACAACAATTTTTTTGAGTAAATATGACTAATCAACAAAAATAAATGCAACAAGGAGAATGGAATAACTGAACTTCAAATGAGAAGACTATCTAGATAATTAATATGTGCTCATTTTCATAGCCATGAGTACAATTATGCAACAACAACCAATTGTCAAGAAGTTCAATGATTTTTTGTTGCACAAACTACAACTTGAGGTGAATCTGTGTAAGTCTCATAGTGTTGGCGAAAAAGTATTTGATCAAAAACATGTTTGAAGAGTCCAAACTAGGTTTAATAGGTACTCCTCCATTTCTAATTTATTTGTTGTACATTTATTTTTATTCAGTTTAATATAAAATGTTTTTCTTGGGGGTGGGGGGCATCTTAAAGACCACAAAATTAAAAGACATTTTTATATATTCTACTTATCCTTAAATTAAAAGTAATCTTTATTCTTTGAAATTTCATGTCAAACTAAGACTAGACAAATCTATATCCCTTTGTTGTCTATAATTAGAGAGATTTTCTCGAACTTTTAAACTGCGAATTTTGTAAGTTTTATATTCTTCTTGTTAAAATAAGAAAGATTGTGAGAGTTGTTCAATTATGCAATTACAATATTATGGTGGGTAAACTAGACAGATCAACAAAAATTGATACAACAAGGAGAATGAAATAACTCAATTTTAAAAGAGAAGACTATCAAGATAATTAATTTGTACCCATTTTCATAGCCATAAATATACTTTGGCGGCAACTTCTACTTGACAAGAAGTTCAATCTTGATTTTGTGTTGCACATACCACGTACAACTTGGTATTCAAGCTGTGTAAGTCTCAAACTGTTGGAGAAAAATGATTTGATCAAAAACTTGATTGAAGAGTCCAAACTAGACTTAATACGCACTCCTCCATTTCAAATTTATTTGTTGTACTTTTATTTTTATGCAGTTTAATATTGAATGTTCTTTTTTCTTGGGGTGGGGGCGCTTCTTTAAGATCACAAAGTTAAAAGACATTTTTATATTTTCTACATATCCTTAAATTAAAAGTATTCTTTATTTTTTTAAATTTCATGTTAAATTAAAATTAACAAATCTATATCTATCTATACTACCTTAAAAGAATGTACTATGTAACTTAAATGTTAAATTATTATAATACCCCAAACATAAAACACAAAATTTAGTATATTGTGTATATTTTGTATCTTACTATATTTATTTATTTATATAATATTATATTATATTATATTTAAAGCAGACACCTTTTCACATTGAAAGGTTATGACATTTCCAAAGAGTAATAACTTTTTTGATGAGTTGTAACCTTTTCGAAGGGTTGTGACTTTTCTACAGGATTGCGACTTTTCCGAAGAGTTATGAATTTTCCGAATGGTTGTGACTTTTGCAAAGAGTTATGACTTATTCGATGAGTTGTGACCTTTTTGAAGGATTGTGACTTTTTACAAGGTTGTTACATTTTTTTGATAAGGCACAATAAGCATTTTTAGGAAACTCCTCTATTTATAGCCAGCAAAGGTAGTATGAATATATGCTTATTATGTCTTATCAGAAAATATTGATAATTGTGGTATGTGAAACTTTGTTGGCATGCATCTGATGTTATTCTTTCCAATAAGTTCTATAAGCCTTCAAGATTACATATGTATTTAATTATGTGTATTTATAATTTCTTATATTTATCCATTGATTATAGGCACACAAATTTTGTTTGAATCTGCTATATTGTTGTACCATTTAACATCATATAAATTATCAAATTTGGGGTATGCAAGCGATGTACTGATATGAGTATGTTTTACTTTTATCCTGCCCAAGTAATAAGCCTTTTGTTAAATAAATAGTTGTTATACATGAAGATAGTTTATTGCATAAAATATGTTTACTTTAATTTTTCTATCTTTATGATTACAACTAGATAGATATAATAAAATTTAAAAGGTTTAAATTTAAGGAGATTAGTAGCTAATCTACCACCACTTAAGTTTCTCACTCAAATTGATTGATTTTCATTTAACTTTGTATTCTTAATTTATGATTGTATTGTCGAGAGTTGTTTAATGGAATAAAATTGGGTTTAATAGGAATAACTGAAAATTATATGTAGGCTTTGGAGAAATTGAAGATATAAGGCATATAAACGAGAAAAGGATCTTATGATGTTGGTCTGATTTTGTAGAAGAAAATAGGAGAATGATATTGTTGATGGTGAGAAGAGGGATGAATTTATTAAAGAAGCAAAAAGAATAATATGGGAGAAGAAGAGATCAGTTGTATGGTCAAAATTTCTTTAAAGTATTATCCTATTATAGTAAAACAAATTGAAGTTCAAAAAACTTGGGAGAAGAAGGGCTAGTATGCTTTAGAGCTTTTTTGGTTGATGTTATTTTGGTTAGAAGAATGTGTATTATGAAGAAAAAAAATTGTTATTGAAAGCTACTGCTTTGGATTACAAGGTTGGTAATTTCTCCGTTGCTTGAAGTTATGTTGTGTCATTTCAAGGCAATCGTACATCAACCTCAGCCCAAATGTAGTCTTAGAGTCCAAAATAAAATTGTCGCCCCTTCCGGGGATCTCTAATTTCTTCATTGACAACGTCATTGTTTCATATACAATGATGAGATTTTCTGTTTTTGAGATATTCCTCTGAGAGATAATGACATTGCATGCCTATATTTTTTGGTTTTTTGATTATCCTTATTTATTTATACAGAATTTTATCACTGGATATTATGAGTACTTTAAAGATTGAAAGTTGATTGAAGAATGAATTCTAAAAAGGGACAAAAATATTATTTTGGTGTTGTTTCAAACTTCTTATTCTACTTCTATTTGTTTGAGTAACAAAATCAATAACAAAAAGTAGTGAACATTTGGTCTCGGACAAGTAGATTGTCTCTAATTTATTTTTTTGTTTATGACCTGTATTGATTTTCGAAAACTTTCAATTAATAATATATTTCCCAAGGAGTATATATATATAACGTAAACACATAAAGTCGTGATGGCATTACTGCTTTTCCTCTTTCTTTTTTGTTTTATCAGTTTTTAAATTGTGTTCCTTAATCTTTGTAATTTGTTTATAGATGTTTCTTTACTATACTATATATGCTATAAACTATCGTTTTGGTCTATAAAAATGTGTTACTTATGAAATGTTTGAGTATACACAATCAGTAATCAGTCAATCGTTATTGGCAATTACTTTATCCGTTCGAAAATACTTTTCATGTTTCATTTTATTATGAGAATAGGGAGCTGTTCCTGTACAAGTTGTCTCCCATTCAGCTGTTTATGTACTAATGATGTATCCATGAACCCAATGGGTATCAGGTAGTCCATAACTTAGCTTATTAGATTTTGTATGTTGTTTTTAATGTGTTCTTGATATTGTAAAGGTTTCCCACTTTTGGTATGCAACTTGTATACGTGTGCTTATTTTCCATCATTAATGTAATGTCATTATCTTTAAAAAATCTGAGATCGTTTGGACGTGTGAAGATGAGATGCGTAGATGTACCAATGAGGAGGTGAGAGAGGTTGGTTATAGAGAGAGGTGATAAGACAGAATATGACACATCTTCAGATTATCGAGGAAATGACCTTAAATAGAACGGTGTGGAGGACACATATTAGGATAACGTGGTAGTATGTAGTACAGAGTTTGCTTGCTTAGGGTGGTTGGTGTTTGCCATTGTATAGTTCATGTTTTTGATACATAGCATTGTTTATTCTGTTTTTTAAATAATCTATCCAAGTATGATGTTTATTAAGCATCACACTGTTATGTTGTTGTCTTTGCTTTCTTTTGACAAACTTTGTAGTGTTTCCTTGTTACTTACTATCTTTTTCTTTGTTGTTTTCTTCTATTTCACTTGAGCCAAGGGTCTTTCAGAAGCATTATTTCTACCTTACCAAGATAATGATACGATCTGCATATATTTTATCATCCCCATATCTCACTTTTGGAATTTCACTAGATATGTCATTAAACTATTTTTTTAATATGACAGTTTGGTACACTAAATAGCGGGATTCAAAAAAGTCAAAAGCAAGGGTCTCACTACTAAAAAACTGCTAAAAAATGACGGAAGAAAAAGCGATGGACAGCGTCGCTCCAAAAAAGCGACGGACTAAGAGATGCCGTCCGTCGCTTTTTAATTAAAATAATTATTTTTAAAATTATTTTACAAAAAGCGACGGACTGCATCTCTTAGTCTGTCGCTTTTTATTAAAAATAATTATTTATAAATTAAACAATAACCACGTTGTCCGTCGTTTTAATTTATTTAATTTTATTAATTAGTTTTTAAAAAAAGCGACGGACGGCATCTCTTAGTCCG
>NW_006239093.1:0-1148 GCF_000226075.1 Solanum tuberosum | reverse complement strand
TAGTGTTATTAGCAATGAACAAGAGTCTTTTTTTAGTAGTGTTATTAACTAAGTCAGTTGAGTCTTTTTGAAGATGGGTTTTTTATTCGTATTGATTTATATTAAAAATTAAAAGTGAGTATTTGCGTTAAATTTAGATAGCCTAGATGATAAGAAAAAATAAATAAGTAGTGTTATTTAATTTGATTGAATGTTTAAGAAAGAAAATCAAAGAACTTTCGTCAATTTATTTTCATGCAAAAATACAGAGAAATATCAAAAAATAATATTATTGTTTGAAAATTTTTATGTTCGTTCGCGAATGTTTAATTTTTTTAATTAACAGGCACACGTCTATTTTTTTAAAATAAGAAATTGCAATTGAAGAACATAAATAAAAACAAATCATAAAAATTAAGGTTGTCTAAAAAATTATATATTTTAGTATGCATGATTTATAAAAATATTATTATTTTTAAATTATTATATTTATCGATAGTTAAACTCAAAATAATTACTTTACTTATATTTTAAAATATTAGATGTTTTTAATAATGTGTGAAAATATTTTAATATGTAGTATTTTATTAATCGGATAGCATTTCCTTATTCTTCCTCTAAATTATTTAAATTATAGTCCATTCTATTCCAATTTATTTCAATACTAGCCCTCTTTCTATGAAATTCTCTTTCGATTTTAGCCTCTAATTTCAATTTAGTCGCAATTTTTAGCCCTTTTGCTCATTGCAATTATTTCAGATTTCAATCAAACTCATCCCTTTTAATCTTGACCACCCATCTCACTCCAAATTAATCTCAGCCTTACATCTATTTTAAATCAACGGTCAAAATCTATTTTCCTATTTTAATCTACCAAAAGGAACCAACCCTAAACTAATCCATTCTTTATCTCTTTCTCCTTATCGCCGCCCAGCCTCCTCCTCTCTCTCATTCTCCGTCCATTTCCGGCGAGAAGCAGGAGCTGTGACCAGCAGCCCCGGCGTCGTCCTCTCTTCTCCTCCCCTTCCCGTTGCCTCTTTCTCTCTTCTCCTCCGTCGACGACAACCAACAGCTCTAACCGGCGAGCAACAACAACTAGCAGCCAGGTGAGCTAGCGCAGGCAACAGCTCCAGCAGGCGACCTCCGATCAGCGAGCATCCACCAGAGAT
>NW_006239092.1:1244069-1312146 GCF_000226075.1 Solanum tuberosum | reverse complement strand
GTGTTGTTAGTTTTGAAATCTTATTGTGGTCATTTATTTGAATAGATTGCTTTGAGTTGGAAGTTCAACGAGATGGGAAGACTTGAGACCCGAAGTGATTGTTCAATTAAATAAGGCGAGTGGATTTCTAAACCCTTGTTAAATGTATGGAATTCGTGTATTTCCTTGTAATATGTGTTTGGGGGTAATGAGACTTGGTGATGGGTTAACTTGTCCACGTTGATTAATTCTAATGATGAAAAAGGGATAATAAAAGGCAATGTGATTAATTGTTTGTGTGTGATGTGTTAAGAATTGTTTGTGACGGGCATTGGTACGTGTATCAGTGTTATAAAGGGAAAGTTTATTACTATAGAATGCGGATTGTAATTCGAGAATGTCAAAGCATATGGGCATTAGTTGATATATTATTGACTTGATTTATTATGTGTAATTGTGTTCTTTATTGAACCCGTATACTAGTGATAGCTGAGGTGATTACATATCATATTGATATTTGATTGAGATGCATCATTCCTTTTATTGAAATCATATTGTGCACATGCATTGACATGAGATTGAGTATAAGTTGGGCACGTGGAGATCGTATGTGCTGGGGATGGTGAGATGTTAAGATTATAATTTGGGCACGTGAAGATCGTCCATGCGAAATTTATTTGATTTATGATAGTGCGTTGAGATCGTCCGCACAGACACGTGGAGATCGTCCGTGTCGGTATATGGACCTCGCGAGTCCCCCATGGATCATGAACTCTCGATGTATATTCCGAGGAGTATCATGTATATACGGTTGAGAGAGTACTTGGTATTCTGAGGCATATCATTTCATGGTGTCATATTGCATTGCATCCCAATGACATCCTTCATTATTGATGATTATGTGTTTTATTGGTGGTTGGAAAGTACTAAATGTTTGATTACCTCTATTTGATGAACTTGACCTTGTATGTTATTGATATTTGTGAGTGCCATTTTGTGAAAATTCTGTTTGATGAATATTGAGTTTGTTGTTGAGGATATGTAATTTGTTAAAGTGACTGTTGTTGAGCTGGGTGCTATGTAAACTGTGAACTGTTAGGTTGGGCTGGTTTTATGCAGGTTGTAGTTGTGGAGGTTCGGTTGGGGATGTAAGGAGTATCCGTATTCTATTCCCTTAGCTTGTGTTTAGAGGTGTACTTGCTGAGTACCGTGTGATTTGGTACTCACCCCCTGCTTCTATAATTTTTTGTAGGTTACGAGCTTGGATTTTGTGATACTTTCCATTCTCTTATTTTTCGAGGCTTTTTGGAGATTTCTGAGGTAGTTGTTTGTCATCTCAGCGGACCTTTTTACTCCTATTTATGATATTGTTCTATTTTAGAGACAACATCATTTGAGACTTACGTTTTCTTTCAAATCTATTGTAATACTTTAGAGGCTTGTACACGTGACAACCAGATTTTGGGGGTATTTTTGAGGTAATTATGAAATTTCCGCATTTTATTGTAATGGGTGAGTGTTAGGCTGATTTGTCTTGGTGGGATAAGATGAGTGTCATCACATCCATTTTTGGATCGTGACAAAAGTACAAGAAATTTTAAGAATGTTCAATGGAGCAGGGTAAAAGTAGGAAGAAATGCTTAATGCGGTACGATAAGGTAATATAAATTTAGCAGGTTAAGGTAAATATTTTTCTTCTTCGTCTCGCTTCGTTTTTCATCCTTTAATTTTCACGTGTTTTAGGAATTAACTTATGTAATACAATTGATCCACTAAATTATTTTTATCAACGTAGCTTTGTTCTTAATATCTTTGATTAGTTTGGTGTAAACTCTTATCAACCAATGAGATACATTGTACAAAAAGCATGTCGGGGTTACTACGTTCACCGCGCACTTACATTACCACATGAGCTTCTTCTTTAAATTTCAAACCCCCTGAGCTTAAGTCCTGGGTCCGCCACTGGGTGAGCCTCCTTGCTTTCGGAGGATTTCATTTACTTTTTAGTTATATCAGTTGTTAGGATGTCGTGGGTTTTGTCCCGACTTCCATCTTTGTCAGTTAGAGGCTTTATAGATAGACAATACAGTTTCAGAAGTCTGTTCATTTATTTTGTTAAATGTTTTAAAGACTAAAGTTGCCTACTTTGGAGTGAGTTGAATATATTATATTATTCAGAGTTTTCTTTTGAAAAAAATAGTTTTTCATTTCTCATAGTCATCACGTCAAGGTAAATAAAACTTGTTTCTAATGAAATAAAAATGGGAGAAATGTATGAAAACACCTTTTAACTTGTTATGGATAATTTCAAAAATTAAGTTTTACAAAAACAATTGATTAATTAATAGGAGTATTACAATAATTTTTTTTATTATAATCATATTTTTTAAAATGCGTGGAGTACCGTGTGGTTTGGTACTCACCCCTTGCTTCTACAATTTTTTGTAGGTTACGAGCTTGGATTTTGTGATACTTTCCATTCTCTTATTTTTCGAGGCTTTTTGGAGATTTCTGAGGTAGTTGTTTGTCATCTCAGCGGACCTTTTTACTCCTATTTATGATATTGTTCTATTTTAGAGACAACATCATTTGAGACTTACGTTTTCTTTCAAATCTATTGTAATACTTTAGAGGCTTGTACACGTGACAACCAGATTTTGGGGGTATTTTTGAGGTAATTATGAAATTTCCGCATTTTATTGTAATGGGTGAGTGTTAGGCTGATTTGTCTTGGTGGGATAAGATGAGTGTCATCACATCCATTTTTGGATCGTGACAAAAGTACAAGAAATTTTAAGAATGTTCAATGGAGCAGGGTAAAAGTAGGAAGAAATGCTTAATGCGGTACGATAAGGTAATATAAATTTAGCAGGTTAAGGTAAATATTTTTCTTCTTCGTCTCGCTTCGTTTTTCATCCTTTAATTTTCACGTGTTTTAGGAATTAACTTATGTAATACAACTGATCCACTATTTTTTTTATCAACGTAGCTTTGTTCTCAATATCTTTGATTAGTTTGGTGTTAACTTTTATCAACTAATGAGATACCTTGTACAAAAAGCATGTCGGGGTTACTACGCTCACCGTGCACTTACATTACCACATGAGCTTCTTCTTTAAATTTCAAACCCCCTGAGCTTAAGTCCTGGGTCCGCCACTGGGTGAGCCTCCTTGCTTTCGGAGGATTTCATTTACTTTTTAGTTATATCAGTTGTTAGGATGTCGTGGGTTTTGTCCCGACTTCCATCTTTGTCAGTTAGAGGCTTTATAGATAGACAATACAGTTTCAGAAGTCTGTTCATTTATTTTGTTAAATGTTTTAAAGACTAAAGTTGCCTACTTTGGAGTGAGTTGAATATATTATATTATTCAGAGTTTTCTTTTGAAAAAAATAGTTTTTCATTTCTCATAGTCATCACGTCAAGGTAAATAAAACTTGTTTCTAATGAAATAAAAATGGGAGAAATGTATGAAAACACCTTTTAACTTGTTATGGATAATTTCAAAAATTAAGTTTTACAAAAACAATTGATTAATTAATAGGAGTATTACAATAATTTTTTTTATTATAATCATATTTTTTAAAATGCGTGTAAAGTTTAATATAAATAAATAAACTTTAGGATTTTTCTTTAGGATTTTAAAGAGTTTATTTGTGGGTAAATTTGGTGGGTTAATTGGGTTATGGGCGGATTTTTGAAATTTGGGTAAAAAAATTGGTCAACCGGGTTGTGGCATAGGATTGTGACACGTGTACACAATCAGTGCTCCATTAGTGGGAGGGGTAAATGTGTACTGATTATTGGACGGCAAGGGCTTTGATGGACGAAAAGTATGACGAAGGGTATTGACATACCATTTTCAAAAGTTCGGGAGTATATTTGTGTCTTTTTCCCTTTATTTTTAAAACTTAATCATCAATTTTATCAACCACCAACAAAGCCGAAGAGAAAAATCAAATATAATGAAAATGGTGAAATAGAATAAGCATTAAAATAGGATATGATGGAGGGGGGGCGGGGAGAGGATTTTGGTGGAGGTATGGTGGGGTGGATGGAAATTGGGTATGAAAAAATGATGACCAAAAATAAAGAAGAAGAGATGGTTGCCTGTGAAGAAGAAGAACAAGAGTCGTTCGGTGGGGGGTGGAGGGTGGCGGTAGGGTGCTAGTAAAAAGAAGATTTTAATTTATTATTTTACTTTATTTACTGTCAAATGCACTTTTCTGTTATTTTTTATTTTTTAAGATGTCAGTTTTATGGGGTAATTTTTTTTATTTATAAATAATAAAGGTGTGTAATAGGCCATCATGATAGTTTAAACGTGTAACTGACTTTTCGAGACATGTTCAATGGTAAATTTATGAAGATCCTATTACCCTGTCATTAAAAATTAGAAAAAACAATACCAAAGGAGCATTTAGATTTGGGAGACACAATACTAGTTCTAGAAAAATTATATTTCGAAGGAGAGTTTAGATTTGGGAGACATAATAATACTAGTTCCATCATAGGAAAAGAATTAAATATTGGAAAAATTACAGAAATTTCATCGTTTAGTTTACTTATTACCATTATCCCCTATAAGTTTTACAAATCTCCAAAATTCCTTATTTTCGCGCATCTGATTAGTGTATCTCGCGCATCAGATTAATGTATCAACGCTTATATTATTGTATCCGTTTGAGGGATTTTTGTAATTATAAACTTTTAAGGGATAGATTCGCGCATCAGATTAGTGTATCAGCGCTTATATTATTGTATCTCGCGCATCAGATTAGTGTATCATGTATAAAATGTAATGTATCTTACTTAACGATTAATGTATCTCGCGCATCAGATTAATGTATCAACGCTTATATTATTGTATCCGTTTGAGGGATTTTTGTAATTATAAACTTTTAAGGGATATATTGTAATTTTGCCTTAAAAGTATGTGATTTCTGTAATTTGCCCACGCTTAAATATTTATGAAAATTATATGCAAATTTTTGGAACGACTTTTATATTATCTATATTGATTATTTGAACTTTTCAAATATGTTGATTAGGTCGGACATAACAGTTTCTTATTGATAATAACTTAGACACGTGGTAATTGTTGTGAATATAATTAAATAATAAAAAGTGTGCTCTCTGTAACAACTTAAACTTTTAGATGAGATGGTCACACACTTCAACATGATATCAGAGCAGACAGAGGTCCTGAGATCGAATCTCACCGCCACCCAAATAAAAAAATAAATTCCACGTGTTATTATTTTCATGTGGAAATATTTGAGGATTATTTCCGCAGAAATATTCCACGAATTTTCATGCGGAAATATGAAATTCCTAAGTTCTAGATTTTTTTACCTGCAGAAAATATTTTCCCAGAAAAATTGGTAAGTAAATTTGGTGCCATTTTTACAAAAATATTACCTGCGGAATTATTTAGGGCAAATAATTTGCAAATATCATTTTCATAGGTAAATTCGCAAGTAATGAAAAAAGTATTTTTTTTTAATCTTTTTGCAAGAAAATTTCTAGATTAACTTATTTGCAGATTTAGCTAGGGCTAATTACTTTGGAATTTATTTAGAAAATTTTTATATGTTGTATTACCTGAGGATTCATGTTCTACGAATTTTGTTGGGAATTTATTTTTTAGGGATTTACTTGGGAATTTTTCTTACTTGAAGAATTACTTGGGGATTTTATTTTTGTTAATTTGCTTTGAGATATTTTGAGGGATTTGCTTGGAGCTGTGCATACTTGATTTTTTTTAATGTAATGGATTGTTTTTTTGAAATCTAAGGATTTTTTTAAAATTTGGAGTCCTCGATATTATTTTCTTAAAAATATATTTACCAAAATTAAAAATTATAATAATATAAAAATGACAATGACACTAGAATAAAATTCTATTGTTAAATATTTAGTATATTTTTAGATTAAATGAATTATTATACAATACTATAATATCAATCTTATACGGTGTTGGAATATTACCAGAAATGCCAAGATCAACATCTTTTAACTAACACATAATTAACATTTAATCTCACCAAAAATCAATGATATCATTTTTTATTTTGTTGTTTTATTTGAAAGATACAAAGAATTGAAATTATATGGAAAAATAACTATCATAATTATAATTAATTTTGATTTAATATTATTTAATAGTAAATTGTGTATTATTGAATAAGTTAAGATTAATTGTTGTGAAATTTGCTGGGGATTTATATTTGGGGATTGTCCTGGGGATTTTATTACTTGAAAAATTATTTGGGAAATACCTAAGAATTTAATTACCTGGGAAAATATTAAGGAATTTTTTGAGAATTTACGTAGGAATTTCGTGACTTGAAAAATTAACAAATTACATAAAAGAACATTATAATAACATTAGTAAAAGTAATTTTAATAGGAAAATGTTAAATTCGATTATATACCTTATTAATGTGAAGTTTAATTCACCCCTCGTTGATAGAATTATATAAAATGAAAAAGAAATATTTTTATTTATATATTCAATTGATATATTATTTTTTTACCAACATTAAAAATGATAAAAATTTCTCTATAGTGAGTTATTAAATGATATTTATTTCCCAATATATAATTAAAAGGTGTTTTCATACATTTCTCCCATTTTAACAAGATATAATATCAAATATTGATTATAACTTCCTTCCACATTAAAGTTATAAATATATTTATATTTTTAATTATTTATTTATAAGAACTTTGTATGTATAATTTAAATTTTGTCTACGTTTAATATACTTTGTTATGGATATTATCGCATAGTGTAAACATAAAATTTTCATGATATCATGTTGTGTGGTAGTGATTTCTTTTAAATATATAAATAATTTCTATGTTACATTTTTTAAGAGTTAAATCACATGATCAACTTTAGCCAATATTTCAACATATATTTCGTTACCATATTAATATGAGATGATTTTATAGTTCTTTTTTGTGTAATTTATAAATAAAAAATTATATTTTAATACCTAAACTCAACTTTATTTTATATTAAATATAAATATATCATGCGTGTATTCTTGAAAACCATCGAAACATGGTAAATAACTTATTACAATATGATCAAGTTAATTATATAATACTTATTGTATTAAATTAAATTATGTCATCAATGTATATAATTCAAACTCTTTATCTAGTACTATGCATTTTTTTTATGTGGCAGGAGTATGATTTATGCATTGTCATCTAGAACGTCACGTAAGTTGGGGAATGGAAATGGCATTCATTGTGAAAGATGGAAAAGGCTCTCAAGAGAAATTGCTTCCTCCCCCTCCTGATATGTCCCAGTGTTGAATTTAAATATACCTCACATTTAACTATAATTTATTTTTAATTTTGGAACATACTCTAATGGGGGGAGAAAGAAAAAAAAATATTTGATTATTGATTTCATTAATTCGTTACTATGACATATATAGCTTTGGATATATATATATATATATATATTTATGTCCTTTTTTTTCTTATATGTAATAAAATTGATATTTTATATAGCTTATTGGACCTATATTTAATATGAGAATAATGTGAATCTGATTTTATGTTAGTATTTGACTCTCCCAATTTCCTTCGTTTACTTATGTTACATGTTCTTTTACCGTTGTTTAATCGTGTATTCTTTTGTTATTTAGTATTATTCAATTTGCCTTATTAGTTTGATTTTCTATTTAGAAAGGGAAAAAATAAAAAAATGGTGGTAATGGTAATAAGGATATATAAAATTTTGTTTAATTACATTGGCCATATATAGGATTAAGATTTATTCTTTTGTTTTTTAAATAAAATTAGTGTCACGCACCAAAATGGAATGAGATATGCCATAACATTCTGTCAACTTGCATCAAGCGATTCTTTATAACGTAGTTAGGGGTTCAAATGGACGGGTTGAGTTGAAATTACAGATATTAAAATGGGTTGGAATAGAAATTGGGTTGGGTTCTAACCCGCTAAAGTTTACTTTGGGCTCAAATGAGTTGAGCTTAAAAATGGGTTGGGTCTTGACCCGTCCATTCAACCCGTTTTATCTCAATAATTTTAATATATTGTTATGTAGTCATTGCCTCACTTTATGTCCAAATGTTCATATATCATAATTTATCAAATTAATAACTATATTCAATAGGTTTAGTAATTTTTTTTAATTATCGTTCGATAACAAACGACAAAAAAAAAGTGAAGGTAAGCTCAATACCAATTAGAAGGATTTCACGAACAATAATATATGTAGCGTTATAGGATGATGTTATTGTTGTTAACGTCTAAGAAGAGGAGCTTGATGAATGTTTCAATTTTGTGTATAGAAGAATCAAACATGAAAAGATAAAAGAGATTTCGACATTTTGTGAAGGAAATTTTGGAGTTTTTCAAAATATTGTTCTAGAAAACTCTACACTTTTGACCCCAAAATTAGGAAAAAAAACAAAGTTTGAAAGAGTCTCCTGACTCCTTATGTATAACCCATAAATTACTCTTAAATTCTTAATATACGTAAAAAGAAACAAAAAATCAACAATAAAAGTTGAAAGTTTTTCATTTCTCATAGTCATCACACTTGTTTCTAATGAAATAAAAATTGAGAAAATGTATGAAAACACCTTTTAACTTGTAAGATTTTATAACTATACATTTATATTTTGTGAAAATCTTATTACTTATCATTAAAAATTAGAAAAAACAATACCAAAGAAGTATTTAGATTTGGGAGACACAGTATTAGTTCTAGAAAAAATAATATTGAAAGAGCGTTTAGATTTAAGAGACACAATACTAATTTCATCGTAGAAACAAAATTAAATATTTAAGAAATTATATGCAAAATTCTAGAACGACTTTTATATTATCTATATTGATTATTTGAACTTTTCAAATATGTTGACTAGATCGAACATAAGACTTTCTTATTGATAATAAATCAGACACATGGTAATTACAATAGGTAATATCACTACCAACCAACTAAACTATCTAAGTGCCCTTCCTAACTATCAATAAATCCCTTCAAATTTATATTTCTCCTCTCATTATCATGTTTTCTATTCACTTTCTATCTCCATTTTGGGTTTCCTATATATACACATTCTTTCAATTTTCTTGTTTAATCTCCAGTACTAGCTATTCTATATATTCTGTGGTCTGAGCACCTTCTGATTTCAAAGAGTTATTTTTTGCCTATACATATGGTATATTATTGTTATCATTATTGTCTATTGTGTATATTTTGTGTGTCCTTCCCTGTGCCCTTTTAGCCATTATGAACCATATTCCTCTTTATAGGTTGATTTGCACTCATGGTAGTATCTCCTTTAGACATGCCTGGGAGAAAATATACTTAAAATAAATATGATCAATTGTTTTTGCCAGTACCTTACTTATAACACACGTTTTTTTATCCTATAGTACTATTCAAATATGTTGATTTTCTTTAATAAAAGTTTAATTCAATTAACTTATGAAAGGACATTTTTCAAAAGACAAATAAAGATCGAGGATACAAAATCATTTTAATCCTATGTAATAATAAATAAAATGATAAAAATAATTATACTCATGAAAAATTTACTATAAGAAAATTCATGAGAAAGACTAGTTTTATTAGTATTTTTGTGAAGTTATTAAGGTGCTACATGTGATGTTATGTCACCCCTAAATGCATTGTTTAAAATATTTTGTTTAGTATTTAAACATTAGGCTTTTATACAAAATACTAGATAGGTATGGCCCGTGATAGCACGGGCCCAACATTTATATTTTGAAGTGAGTAGTTTTTGAAAATGACACCAGATTATCATTTCAAAATATCATGACATTGTCATGAATATTAGTTTTTCAATTCAAAATTAGGATATAACGTCCTTAGGTTTGATCTCGAAATCCTAGTGTCACCTCTACTCGAAAGGATCATTTTAAAGTGCAGAATATTATATGAAGCATGTATACTGAACTCATTTAGTGGACTCGAAGAATTTTCTTACAAATAAACTTATCAAATAATTGAAAGAAAGCTTTTTCTGAAATAGAAACATAATTCATTTACTGCAGATTCTAGGTATTTCCTGCAAGTAACAATGCTACTACACAAGCTAATATAGGAATTAAGAAGAGCACATTTTCTTACAAATCTAAAATACTTCAAGTAAGCCCCTTTACATGTGATTATTTTTCCTCAGTATAGTCAGATGTCGAGCACTCAAGCTTCCTTCAACATTAATATGATCAATTTTTATCAACCTCTACATGTCTCTTTCATTTTTCAACTTTGAGGCAAGTTTTATCCTCTATGTTAGTATCCTCTTTTTATCATTTTCTTATTCAGTCAGAGATATTGTGACACACATACAATTCTAAACCAATAGGTAGAATATAGAAATTACAAATATTAGTCTCTAGGTAAATTCCTCTCCATCAGCTTACCAAGAAGAATAACAAAAAAGCTGTAGATTCAAGTTATTGAGAAGTTTTTAGGTTTACTCTAAATATTCATCAAGCCATTGACGATAACATGATCCTTTCATTCTCAATTCGCCATGAATAAGGCAAAGATCAAAGATCCATGTGTCAGCCTTCTACTTAAACCATCATCATATCACTCGAAATAATAATATTGTAAATGTCTCTAATCCATGCCCTATGAGAACCTTTGCCCGTCTTCTCTTCAAAATAAAGTACTTCACTTTATTGAAATTTTGAAAAACATCAAATTCACAAATACATGCTTAAGGCTCACAATAAGCTCTTGTGGTTTAGACCTGACGATGAGACATTTTTACTAATATTTCACATGGAAATCATTATTCTAAATAAGCAAATCATATGGAGAGCTTGTTTGATTAACGAAAAATCAATTTAAATCTTAATAATCATAAGAGGTAACTCGATAACTTGTGTTGAAGGGAGGTAACATGTATTTCATGAAATTAGTTCGAGGTGCACTCAAGTGGTCCGGACACTACAATCATAGAAGAAACTAATCTTTATAAAACACAAACTTGTGAGTTGTGTGATTGATTATGATGTGCTTGATCTTACTTCACAATTCACATATGCTTAGGTAATTGGCCTCAAGATCACAAAAGAAAGCAAGATATTTTGGTTTCCACATTCTAAATATACAACAATCTTACATGACTTAAAATGAGAACCTGACAGACCCTTCTTCTTTCAAAATAAAATAAAATCCCACTTACACTAATAAAATAACTACATACCTTGTATATTTGTGTAAACTGGGATCTGAAGAGGGTAAGTATACGTAGTGTTGTTTCCCACCTGCACTAATCCACATGAATAAAGCATATAAGTAGTGAATTTTTTTGTATAACAATTACAAATGCAAGAAGATTTTCTGATGAATCTTTTTTTTTTTTGGTAATAACTATGAAATATTACCATTGCAACAAAAACCATTTACAAACTTCTAGTAAATGGTCGCAACAAGTACCTAGACCTCAAGCAAAACTAAAAATAAACAAACCACACCAACAAATCTAGTTACAAATTCTAGACACTAAATTAGTGCATCAATGAACTCTTTTAGAATAGTGTAATGTATTTATTCTCTCCCTAATCTCCCTTTGAATTTGTGCTATAACAAAGCTTGTATTTACATGTATGTTTATGAAAATCTTCATATTCCTTGCTCGCCAAGTGTGGTATATCATAGCACCATAAATTGCAGCAACTACATCTTTTGGGAACCTTTTCCATCTTGTTTTTCGGAACCATTGTAGATTTTGTAGCACTCCTCTCTGTTGCCTTACACCTTTTCAATAGTATCGTCCAGAAGAATTATACAAAATTATTAATATAGCATGATTTTCAAGAGAGGTGCCAAATAAATTTCCCGTTTATTGATTTGATAGATTATATACTTACAATAACAACCTACCTTTCTTTTAGCATAAAAATAGTAGGACTTGCAAGATTGAATTTTTATCAACTCTGAGGTATCTTAAAAATTCTGATTAGGATTGGTAAGTTAAGGCATAGGTCCCTTTCCTTTGTACTTGAAAAAATAAAAGTAAAGGAGGTATCTTAAAATCAATTAAGAACATGAAAATAAAAAGGACTAGCAGATCGGGTAGGGGATTGGAACAACAGAATTTACCATAGCAAAAGAAAAAATTTATGGCATCATCATGCATTCGAGCTTATATTAGTTGCAGTATAACAGATCCACAATTTATTCAATTCAACATAAATAGACATTGAGTATCTCAAACAATGAGTATGAAGGCTCAATTTTAATTACTCCCTATCAATTTGAGGACGTACGACAGAGAAAATAAAAGCTGCAAATTTGAATTGGTGTGGTGCTTCGAAGTCGAAATAAATACTTATTTAGATAACTGAATCGAAAGAATTATCTGTTAACAATGTGGAAACCTCCGCTGAAATTTTTACTATAAACTCCAGTGGCGGTTGGGTGTTTGCAGGGTTGATGTACTATTTTAGAAACTTCTGATTTGATCTGGAAAGCGAAGGATAGGGGAGAGAGAAAGATACAACAGCGAGAAGCGAGAAGCAAAGTGCAGAAGAAAGAACATATTCAAAAGACATAAATATCCTTACTTTTGGTTGATATTATGGATAGTACACTTTTGTCTAATTTTTATTGCGTAAGGTACAATAAAATTAAGCCGTGGTCGTCCTGGTGCTTTTATATAGTGGAAAAGAAATATATTTCAAACTTTTAGTTAGACAATTTGGACTTATAAAAATAAAAATTTGGCCATTCTTTAAAATTTCAGAACTACTGAAGATAATTTGCGCAATTGTTTGTCCTTTTTGCGCCCTTTTAGCCATTATTAACCATATTTTTGGTAGTGTTTCAGAACTACTGAAGATAATTTGCTCAATTGTTTGTCCTTTCTTGCGCCCTTTTAGCCATTATTAACCATATTTTTGGTAGTGTTTCAGAACTACTGAAGATAATTTGCTCAATTGTTTGTCCTTTCTTGCGCCCTTTTAGCCATTATTAACCATATTTTTGGTAGTGTCAGCTTGATTTACACCCATAGTAGTGTCTCCTTTAGGCGTGCCTAAGAGAAAATATACTCAAAATAAATATGCTCAATTGTTTTGGCTAGTGCCTCACTTAAATTTTTTAAGCCCTTTTTTTAATTGTTTCTCTCTCCCCGTTATTTTTTCTTCAAATTACTTTAATGAAAAGATTCTTTACCTCAATGATTCAAAATAAAATTTACTGGAAAAGTAAATATAAATCCTAATTTTATTCAGTGAAGGATAAAATGAAACAAAATCGCTACTAATGACTTGAATATGCTAATACTTATTATAAAAAGGAAAAAGTTATTATTTGTTAGATGTGGCAAGAGATTTATTTATATTTGACGAAAACAATTTTTTTGCCATGAGAATAAAATTAAAAGTTTTTTTTACTCACAAATTTTGATTCCAAAATTTGTACTCTAATGACTTTATTGAAGGGAATTGTTTAATTTTTTAGAAGTTAGAAATTTAATAATGATAGATTTGCATGTAATTTTTTTAGATTTTTATATTTTAAAATAGATCGATTTTGTTACTCTATTCATTTTATTTCATGTAGAAAAATTTGAGTAATAAGGTAAAAAATTTTATTTTTCTTTTGTATGAAAAATAAAATTAAAAAAATCACGTTGATTATGAACAGTTAATTGCTGAAGAAAGGAATTCAAGTCATTAGCAATAATAATATGCTTCATTTTATCCTACATTAAAATAAAATCATGACTAATATATTCGTTCCTCATTAATTTTATTTTGAATAATTGAGGTTAGAGTTCTTTTCACAGGAGTAATTTGAAGAAAATATAGCGAGGAGAGAGAAAAACTAAAAATAGATAAAAAAAATTAATTTCACGGAGGCATGAGTTCCATTAATATAAACCTAAGTTATTTATATAAAAAAGTTAGATAGAGACCAAACCTGATATGTTTTTTAATACTTAAAGGACTAAAATCGATAAGTGTATAGTTAAAGAACCAAACATGGTAAGATTTTGGATAATTAAAAGACTAAATCTGGTAAGTATATAATTAAGAAACTATTTTAGACCTACACTAATAATTTAGAGATTATTTAGGACATGTCTCATAAATTTAGTGTCATTGTTTTTAGGCTTACTTGCTAAATAAAATAGTTAGATTAGAAATATGTCAATTCTATCCTAAAGTTATATACATATTTTCATTTGTCAATATGCTTGATCACATTATAGCAGATGGTGAAAATAATCCCAATGTAATATTGATCTAGTTTGTGTTATAAATAAAAGTTCTTTTAACAAAAAAAAATTAAGTAAAAAACCGATTTTTACATTTATAAAATATATTCTATTAAGGTATTTCCTTATGGAACGACTTAGCTAATGTATCTACTAAGAGATTTCGGTTTCGAGCTTTGAGTATAATTTTTTTTTGATAGAAAGAGCAATTTTTAAATAAGTCTTACCCGCTGCAAATTTAAATTAGTCGAACTTCAAATTTCAATGCAAATATCGAACCCGCAAATACATTTTTTTTTATCTAAGTGTTCCTCTCTCTGTTCTACCTCAAAGATTTCTTTCTACCATTTTTATTGTATTATTTAAAAGATTTAAAAGAGGTTATACGAATGAAAAGCTAAAATCTTATATATTCAGGAAGAATCACTCTTATTAATTTATAAATAAAATAATGATAAAGAAGAATATAAAAACTAATTATATGTTCACTTCCACAGTTGTACATAGATTTCACACTACATTTATTTATACATTATAGATTTAATCCCAAATTAAATCGTTAAACTATATACTATAATGTATGAATCGCGTAATTATAATAAAATCTTGCACTATAAACACTGTCTGTTGTGTTATCAAATTCAACATCTGTGACATTGACGTGGTAGAGAATAGTAGAAGAAAAGTATAATCGGAGGAATCTTCTGTTGCCCAAGATCGTTAATTAAGATTGGATGATTCAACTAAGCTAGAAGGAAAAATGTGTAATAAGAGAACTTTGTTATATAAGAAGACTCTTTGATTTGGTTGATTACAAATGTACAATACATGGATGGTTCTAGATACTGTAAAATCTAGACTATTCAATGATGTTATCTCCTGTATTCAGATTAGTCACAAATACAGAAACAGAAAAAAATGAAATAGACAGAATGATTTTTAATCCGAGTCCACAGAAATCACTGTGCTTCCATAAGAAATTTAATCCTCTCACTGTACCCGAGGTTGCAGATTAATTCCTCTCAAGATAAAACGGATTAACCTGTTAAAGAAGTAGCGGTACCTCAAACTTCAATAACTTCAGCGAACGCAAGAACAACAGCAAGAGCACACGACAGGACTCAGTCGATTGACAATTTTGTTTATGTAAGAAAATGTATGCAGAGAGGAAAAATTTTTAGTGTTTGAAAAACGAAAATGACCTCTTATTTATAGCCATTGGCAGCAAGGAACGCGTCTGTTCAGACCCATTTTTTCCAGAACGTTGTGTCTTTTGGGAAAAGTAACGACTTTTCGGAAGGAACAACCGTTACGCGCGACTTTCAAATAATTCGTTGCGAAATTAATTTTGTTATTTAACTAACATTCTGAATTAATTTATAAGAGAAAAGAAATGAATTAACAAGATTGATTAAATAAATTTTGTCCAAAAAATATTATCAATCATTTGCCAAATTCAAATCCGAGCGAGCGACGACAACGGCAAGAAGAGGCACCTTCTTTTTAACCCTTTAAGAACTAAAAAAAGTGTTTTCTAATATAAGGACAACAATTTTCTTTCTTCTACCAATATGGTAAAAAATGACTTTTCATTTGCACTTTGCAATGACTTTTCATTTTCCCTCCAAAATTGGTTCCCCCACTTTCATTGGTTCTTCCACTTTCCATTTTCTCTTTTTATTTCTCATTCACACCTTGCTAAACCCAACAGATGATTCATTACAAATATCCAATTCTCTAGAACATCTACAAGAAAAATCTAGTAACATTATCTTCTATACTCTCAAACATCTAGATATTTTAACGATATTAATATCCAAGTGACTATACTAGATTATTCTAAAAACTTAATTAGAAAATTATGATATTTGTTGTCAAAATAATCACTTTAGATATATTTATAGATATAAGCTCTGGTAGCTAAATAGTAATGAACATGTTGGCATCTAAAATGCAATCAATTGCTCATCCTAGGCTAATTGCAATATAGTCTCTTGTGAAAGGACTTTATGTAGCTTTCATCTATTCCAACTATTGTTAGAATATGATTTGCAATTCCAAAAAAAGAGAATTTCATTCATTGCAAGGGAAAGTGAATCAAGAAAATAATGTAGCTTAAAAAGAGATGTAAAAGAGTTGTGAGGGATAGTTTACTAAATGATTTTTTAAAACAGATATTATATCAGGCTTTTGTTATATGCTATTATAGTTATAAATCAGTAGATAAAATAAAAATTCTTTACACTACAGAAAATAAGTTTTATAAGTAATGTTCTCCCTGCTCTTTTACATACCTCATCTCCAGCCTTACCCCTGCCCCTCTAGCCCCATATACTTTCACCCACTTTTTCTTTAGTAATTTGTTTATCTCAATTTATATGATTTACTTTTTTTGTAGTTCGTTCTCAAGAAAATGTTATAATTTTATATTTAGTAACAATTTAAACTTTAAAAAACCATTTTATTTAGTCAAATGATTTATAGTCACACAAATATTTATGACTTATTTTAGATCAGGAGTTTCAAATATTTTTTTTAACTATATGTCAAATCAAACTAACTCACATAAATTAGGACGGACAAATACAGATCTATCTACATATATTGTGAGAAACTAGCTGAAATATGGAATATAGTAAAAAATGCACCTTCAAAAAGTATAGAGTTGCATTTGGTCCGCTGGTAGAATTAAGGGAAACCCCTGCGACCTGGGGTTGATTCCGACTAACCACCCATTTTTTACTCTTTCTATTACTTCTTCGGTTCACTTTTACTTATCTCTTATTTCTAAAATAGATTTTTATTTTTAATTGTCACTTTTGACATATCAAGAAAATACAATAATTGTTTTTCATGTGTTACCTCAACATTAAATACTTATTTTTTAGATAATTTTCAAAGACATCATTTAATATGGATAGTTTGGTAAAACACTTAAATCAATAATTATTTTCTTAATGAATGTGCCAAGTAGGGCTGCATATCGGTCGGTTTGACTCGGTTTTGAAGTTTATCGGTTTGTTTTATTGGTTATTGATTTGTAGAGATGCTAAACCATTATAGAACCATTAAGATATTGACTTATCAATTATTGGTTTATCAATTATTGATCGTTATCGGTTTAACCGTTAAGATTCGACACAAAAAAAAAACATTGAAAATCACTTAGAAACAAGGTTACAAACAAAATGAACCATGCACATGAGTTCACAAGTTACATCTTGCTCAAAAGCAAACACTTTTACATTGTAGAATAGCCAAGAGTTTGAGACAACTAAAAATAAAAGTAGGAAACCAAACTCTAAGTCAAAGATTTTATATACAAAATGGTATAAATATAATTATTTAATTTACTATCAGGTTATCAGTTAACCCGTTAAAAAAACCTAAAACCGTTAAGAACCGATAACCCGATAACAAAAAAAATCAAAACCGCTAAACCAATAACCTATTACCAATAAACCAATAACTTTTTTTTGATTCAAGTTATCAGTTTCGGTTCGATTTTGAACAACCATAGTGCCAAGTAAAAATGAATGGAGGGAGTACTAGTTAGTAGTTAAGGTTTTTTTTTTTATAAATTTCTAAATAGGGGGATTCGAACTCATGACCATCCAGTAGCTATTAATAACTAATCAAATACGACATTATCCATTAGTTGTCATTAAAATTTTTGCTACTGTTCAAATTAAGATAACATTGGCGAATCAGACTCTTCAAATTTTGGATTCGCCTCTAAGGACGGAAAAAATATTTATCTAGATCATATACAAATATTTTAAAAATAATGTTTTTCATTTATATTCCGAATACTAAACACGAAAAAAAATATTTAAAAACCCTATTTATTTCTTAAAAAACATTTTATAAAAAAATTAAATATTTCGACACTCATGCATGTTTTACCTTTTACCAAACGTGAAGGTTATCTTTTCACCTGATGGGTTTCTTTGAATAGTCCAAAATATCAAACCCATTACCATGAAACCCGACCCGATTTGCAGAAACTCTTTCTTCTCCATTGAAAAATCGACCTGGATTGTTCACACTCTTTGAATCAACCCTTCGAAGGTCTTTTCCTTCGAGATCCCTATATACTCCATCTTCAATTTCAATTCAAACAAACAGAAACTTCTTCAAAATTTTCTCAGTGAATTAAGCTGTGAGATTTGTAAATAGTTGCGAAAATGATGGCTGATGATCTCGGCGTTGAGGCGAAGGAAGCGTCTGTTCGTGAGGTCGCTAAGCTATTGCCTTTACCTGAGCTTTTACAGTCTATTTCGTCGATCAAAGCCGATTACATTGCTCGTCAACAGGTTTCACATAGATCCACTGCTTATTTTTCCTTTTGTTTGTTTTATGGTTAAATTTAGAGTATGTTGTGAAGTTTTAATTTGTTCTGTCTAGGGAAATTTATTGTCATTTGTAGTTCAATTGTGTAGAGGAACTGTTATAAGAAACATTTGAGTTGTTGACGGTCTTTTTGAAGTAGATAGTGATTGATCAATATGAATTTTGGAGACAAACATGATTATTTCTTAATTCAAGTTTAAATTGAGGAAAAAATCTATTGTGATCAGGAAATTCTTTAAGAGCTACCTTATGCATCTGGTATCAGATGGCTTGTCATTTTTTTTTCTTTTTTCGTTGCCACATAAATGTGTTGCTTTGAACGTTTGGGTTTGGTAACTAAGTCGTTATTCCTGTATTTCAGTTTCTTTTCACATTGCTTCTTTATTGAAAATCTAAAAGTAATGTAGAAAATGCCATAAATACGATGGATTAAATTTCAGCTTTTGATATGTTGTGGTTATCTGTTAAAGTGATTTAATAACCTGCTAAAAGCAATAAGATTTTTTCTCGTGATTATAAACGAGTTGTTGATGGATCTTATCTGGCTTTCTTAGCCTCGCGTAGTTTATCACACATTGTAATAACATGAAGGTCCAATTTTGGCTGATGTTGTTGCACATGGTCATGTTTATTTGTGGCTTTGTTGTAGAGAAGCTTCTTGTTTCCTCATAGTTTCAACTTATTGGTCTGAACTTAAATTGAACTGCACTACATTACTTATGATCTGGTACTGTTTCATGTTGGATCAGGCAAATGATGCACAACTTAGTACGATGGTCGCCGAACAGGTATGTGGATGCTTCGACTTAATGTTTAAACGACGCATTCTTATATTTATATGATGTTATTGCAATTTCTTCTGTTTTTTGCTGTATTATTACTTGCAAAGCTTTTGAAGCTCTAATGTTCACCTTGTAATTTTTTCTTACATGGAGAGAAATGTTTGATTTGAGAAACATCATCTGCCTCCAGATACTAAACTCTAGCTGCTGTATAATTTTTTGGAATGCAGGTTGAGCAAGCTCAAGGTGGTCTGCAATCACTTTCCTTATCTCAGAAGACTATAAACCAGCTCCGAGAAAACTTCCTTTCTATTGAAAAGTATAATAATGATTCACTATTGTAGTTACGTATGGCATTATGTCTTGAGCTTGAGCTGAGTTCTTTCTTCTTGAACCAGGCTTTGTCAAGAGTGTCAAACTTTAATCGAAAATCATGACCAGATAAAAATTCTCAGTAACACCAGGAATAACTTGAACACTACTCTGAAGGTATGTCTTGCTCGTAGCTTTTTGTTCCTAGCTTTAAGGTAAAGCAGGTAAGTGAAATTTTTATATGACCTCTGAAGGTCTGTCTTGCTCATATCTTTTTTTGTTCCTAGCATTTAGGTAAAGCAGGTAAGTGAAATTTTTATATGACCTTTTCCTTAAAGATGACATCTTCCATCAAATCATGCTACACTGTCGCTGCACAGTCAACTGCACAATGTCATATAGGTTGCTAGTACTTCTGCTATTATAAACTCTGCTTGTGCACCTAACATTATTTATTTCATAGGTAAGCATTGTGCCTATCTTTATAACAGTGACTTTGGAGCCATTTGTCCATGGAACTTTTTTCTTTTCGTTTTTTTCCAAAGTAGCATTTGGTTATACATTGATGGTTGAACTGATTTTTTGAAAATGAATTTCAAGTTTGAAAACGTGATTTTGACAAGTTTTAAAGTGAAAATCTTTTCCACTCACAAAATTTCTATTTTTTTCAAGTCAACTACATGTCCAAACACAGCTTCAATTTCCAAATACACTTTTTCAACTTAACTTCAAATACTACTTTTCAAATGTCACATTTTTATGTCCAAACGCCTACTTAGTTTAGTCCAAAAGCTTGGAACTTTATGATGCTTCGCTGATTCTCAATCCATATAATTGCTTCGTCTCTCGTAGGATGTGGAGGGAATGATGTCAATTTCAGTAGAGGCGTCTGAAGCACGGGATTCTCTTAGAGATGATAAGGAACTAATTAACACCTATGAAGTAGGTTCTTCTCAGATTTATCACTTTCTTAATCATCAACTCTCTCCCTAGTTTTGCGCTGATAGTCCGGTGCGTCTAATTTAAATTGGTTACAGAGGTTAACTGCTCTTGATGGAAAGCGAAGGTTCGCGCTAGCTGCTGCAGGGTCTCATAAAGAAGAGGTTGGTAGACTAAGGTCAGTATCTTCTTTTTACTCAACTGCATGTTCATTTAGGTATGAATCATAGAATAAGTTCCTCTTTTATGATCCCATAATTTTAAAGTTTGTTTGACTGTTCACATTTTACCTGTGCTGCTTTTGGTTCTTGATATAATATCTATCCAGTGCAAGAAAATCTAATTGAACCATTCATGTTGGAATTTGGATAAACACACTAAGAATTGCTGCAGTCGAGGGCTTGCAGCTCTCTTTATGGAGAAAAGTAGTGACTATCAACTTAGACGTGCTAGTTTCAATTTCTCAATAACTGATGTAGTAAATTATGATGATGACGGAACGTTGCAACAACATACCATTCCAACAAACAGATAAAGGAAGAGCATTGCAGTGGCATCCGAACAATTATATGCTGCTTAAACTGTGTGTGCGTGAATTGTTAATTATTATAGTAAAACATATAAAAATGCTTTAATCCACTGATTGTTAGAAGACCTCTTACTTGTTGGCATTGGAATCTGACCATTTTGATTTGGAACTTTTGAAATTTGTCAGAGAATATTTTGAAGATGTGGATAGAACATGGGAGACGTTTGAGAAGACACTGTGGACCCATATTGCAAATTTCTCTAAACTGGCTAAGGATAGGTATTCTTTATTGTTTAAAGAATCATTTATCAAGCTGTCCAATCACGCTGCCTGCATTACGATAATCTTGTTTGTTGTGGGAGTTAATAGTTTGTGATTCATGATTACAAAGTACATAATTCATGATTACAAAGAATGCATAGATGGATGAATGATCTAATGAACAACCAAATGATAAATATATATGAAATATTGTAGTTGCGTCACTCATATCTTAATCTGTAGGAGACGAAGTGCAAGATTAATAGTGCAACGAGGAATCTAGGCTAGACTACACCATGTAATATGTTTGCATTGTTACCTAGATCCTACATGTTTGTCCACATACAATCAGTTAGCTCAAAAGCTACAGTATCACTTTAAGCTTCTAATTTTTTCCTTCATATTTTAATTCTTGGTTCTGTACTCTGAATCTTTTCTATATAACCACTTAAATAGATCTAGTTTGCTTTCCATCTATTTTTATTGAAATATTATGATTTGTGCATGTCATTTATAATTCCTAGTGAACTAATCTCTTCATGTACCTTATAGAAAAAATGAGTAAACTTATTCTTCATGTGTTAATTGACATCTTCTAGTTTGTGCTGAATCTCTTAAATTCATTTATTTATTTTTTGAATTCTGATTATGATATTGTTTGTTTGGCATAATTTGCAGCCCACAAACACTCGTCCGTGCTATAAGGTACGTTAGCTTAAATGGAAACTTTCATGGTCAATGCTGAGTTGATTAATAAGACATTTTTTCCCATTTCTAATTAACATACTTGTACTGTGTCGGAGCTGCCCCTATTATGCCAATAATCTTGACATATATTGCACATATACAGTGTATAGTACCTTCATTCTCATCAATACATGTTTCATGATTCCACGAACTGATAATTTTTCACCCTTATTCAGGGTTGTTGAAATGCAAGAAATCCTAGATCAGCAACTCGCAGAAGAAGCAGCTGAGGCTGAGGGAGGTGGTGCTATGGCTTCAGTCGCAAATCCTCGAAGAAATGCCAAGTAGGTGCTTTAGCTTGCCTGGTTTGTGCTTTGTTTAACTTCCTGTGTGCATCAGACATGCCAAAGTTATCAATGCATATTCTGATTAACGTTTTGGCCTGCAGAAAAACAACTTCTTCTAAAAATCTCACACAGCAGAAGTTGAAGGTTCAGGGAAAAGGCTACAAGGACAAATGTTACGAAAGTATAAGGAAGTCCGTTGAAGCACGTTTTGACAAATTGCTTGATGAGAAAGACCTTAAAACAGCTATAGAGGAAGCTAGAGTGGTTAGAATATCTGCTTTTACATGTTGTCGTGTTCAACTTGCCTGCATTTAGAAGTTAAAACTGTTTACTTCTCCAAAGACAGTTTTTATAATCGACAAATTGTTAGACAATGATTCTAAAGTAGACTTTTACATGGTAAAAAAAACATAAGTTCATCTTTTATGAAATCTTTCCGTTTGATGAAACTCTTGATGCTAATCAAGGACCTCCTCGCCTGTCAGGTATAGTCATACATGTTGACACGAATTGTCCCCATTTTCCTTCATCTTTCTGACAGAATACCAAGCTTTCCCGAGCACGTGCCCCATTTTTGTTGCTGATATCATGCCTTGCTAACTAATGTCTTGTTAACGACTCAACTAGCTTTCTGATGGAGCAGACATTGAGTGATTTGACACATTTGGTCCCTGTAGGTCTTATACTATCATTTCTCCTCAACTTGGCAAAGTTTGCCACCTTTGTTATCTTGTCTCTTTTGAGTTCAACTGCCATCATGCAAAAGAACCGCTTGAATTGAAAGGCTGTTGTCTCACCTAATTAGTTATAGGAAATGGTCGAGGAACACCTTAAAGGATTTACAAGGGACACAGCAATGAGAAGAAAACTAAGGAGAAATGGAACTCTGGGAAAAGATGCACAATTGGCTATGCTCCCTAAATAGTGAAATTGCAAACAATCGAAGACAAGGTGGATGTGATGATACAAATAAAACATATGTTGAGAGAATTGAGTTCTTATCCGAATAGTAAACAATTAGAACCCTTTCCATGGAGGTGCATGCCATGCTTTTCTTTTTAAAACCTTTTGGTTTGAAAAAAATCAGGATGCTTTTCTTCGTAAGACATGTCATAATGGGTTTGAACCTATTATATTAACACATAAATTTGTTGAGAAGATGACTAGATAAGGCGTTCTTTGAATTGATCCCCATTTGTTTCTTTGCTTGATAAAGAAAGAACATCTGTAAATAGTAGGAAGAAGAAATCAAGGTGAGAGATACATCCTCCTGCCAGAGATAAATGACAAAGTAGAGGAGAATTAAACTTTTGCTGTAATATGTGTTTATTCTCATACTAATTGCAGTTATCCTTTCCTATATTGGTATTTACATGCAATCTCATCAATTTCAGATAGGAGAAGAGCTTGGAGAGATATATGACTATGTGGCTCCTTGTTTTCCTCCAAGGTTCGTCCTATGCTCTTTACACCTATGTAATGTCATTTGTTTTTCCATTTGTCGGGAACAACTAGATTAAAGAATAACCTCCTACATTACTCATACTCTTAAGATTGTCCTCAGGACATTCTCACTATCTCAAATTTGGCTCTGTTGTATTCATCAGAGACTATGTTGGAAGTTTCTCCTCAATTTTGGAAATTACTTGGCAAAATAACTTTTTTAATCAGGAAAATGTCGTTCCCGGGGATAAAAAATAAAGTCAATTTTTGGCTCTGTTGTATCCATTATAGACTACGATGGAAGTGTTTCCTCAATTTTGGAATTACTTGTCAAAATAACTCTCATCTCTAACATTAGTCACAATCTGAAATGCTTCTCATTGCTATTAATTGCTTTCTATGACTGCTGAAGTATATATAGTTGATCAACATGATGTGATGTTCTTAATATTTTTGTTGATAGAGAAGTTTCACATGCATCTCGTCGGTACAATTTTCTTCAAAAGCTTTTGTTAGCTGTAAGCTACTGCTTGTGATAAATAAGCCTGAATTTTGGTCTTTATCATGCAACACTTTCAACTCAGAGGCATCAAAAAAAGGGAAAAAATAACTCAGAGGAGTCTGTACCCTAATATCTCTAAACAGATGATCTACTTCTGTTTCTTTTCCGTATGCTATTCTAACTTATACTTCATATGGTCTCAGATATGAAGTTTTCCAGCTCATGGTAAATCTTTATACAGAGAGATTTGTTCAGTGGCTGAGAAAGATGAGTGACCAAGCTAATAATATGACAAATATAGAAATTTTAAAGGTAATGCAACATTAATCATGTTGCCATTTTCTTTCTGTTGGATTACTTAGGCATGAGATTCTGTTGTTTGTTTGATTAAAAGTTAGAGAATATAGAAATCTTATAAATTATTGAATATTGAAGTCACCAAAAAGCATCTCAGTCAGTTTCTCTAATCTGAAGAATATTTGGTATTAATTCCTATGTTGTGGTCATAAGCTCATTACTTTAAGGTCAAAAGTTTGGTATGATTTGTTCAGTGGTTGAGAAAGCTGAGCGACCAAGCTAATAATATGATGAGTATATAGATTTTAAAATACAACTTTAATCATATCGGCATTTTCTTTTCTTTTCTTTTGGATAAGTTAAGGATTATGTTGGCATTAGAATTTGTTGTTAAATTAAAAGCTGGAAAATATTGAATTTTATGTACTATAGAATAGGGAAGTCATAATAAAAGCATTTCAACCAGTTATTCCGTATCTAATGAATATTTGACATTAATCCCTATGTTGTGGTCATGGGTTCATAGCTTTGAGTCAAAATTTGGTCAAATATGATTGTTTCTTTTACTACTTGTGGGCTTCTTTCTTTATTTTGACTTTATACAAATTAGGGGGTTCAATTTTTTACCTTTTTATCTGTGCTTGTAATTAATCTCAATGTTACTGGATTGTGCTTCCATCCTTCTCGTAAATTTTCACGGGTAGTGCTATAGCATCCAATCGTGGCCCATGGGGCAGTAGTCCGAAGTTCCTTATCCATGTTAACAGTTCACCTAATTGACTGATGGCTCAGTTTTGGTTCTTCTTTCAACCAGTAATAAATTTCTATCATGAAAAAGACAGTCAAGTCTAAGGGTTTCACTTTGGTTTCCTATCCCCCTTTCTGATTCTTTTGGTAACTGAGCTGTTGTGTCCATGACCTACATAATTCTGCAAAAGCGAAGTTCAGTTTCCTGGCTCATGCATAATTAACTATAACCACTTCCCATCATCATCTCAGCATGAAGATATTCATCTTCCCAAATAATCTTTTTTTTATGGGTGTGAGCAAATGGGTTCTCTTCCCCTCCCCCCTTTGCAAGAGATGTTGCTGTGATTCAGAATTGAGGTGTTTTTTGAATCCATGAATTAGGTAACAGGTTGGGTGGTCGATTACCAAGAAAGTCTAATTGAACTTGGAGTTGATGATTCTTTAGCTCAAGTTTGCTCAGAGAGTGGTGCAATGGATCCTCTCATGAATGCGTATGTTGAGAGAATGCAAGCTACAACAAAGGTTTAAACTCGATTCGTTATCATTATTGCTTTTCATATTATTTTAGGACATACATAATGCTGACTCTTTCATGTCACTTCGTAATATAGAAATGGTACTTGAATATCCTTGAGGCAGACAAAGTACAGCCACCTAAAAAGACAGATGATGGGAAACTATATACACCTGCTGCCGTTGACTTATTTAGGATCCTGGGGGAGCAGGTGCAAATTGTGCGAGAAAATAGCACTGATGTCATGTTATACAGGATTGCTTTGGCTCTCATTCAGGTAAGTTTGTTGCTTTCATTTTATATGGGGACAGATATTATGTTAATTTTAAGAACTAAAATGTCTTCTTCACAAGTACCCTCCTTTTCTTCTCAAGACATCACTGTCTTGCCTATATACTGAACTGAGGATATTTTACTCGAGGCTGCCTTTTTATCAGAGTGTGGGAGGACTTGTTCTATTTATTAGGAATCTTTCTTTTAGTGCTCTAGTTTTAGCAACTGGATCAATTCTTCTGGTATTTCAAGATTCTAAGATCTTTTGTCTTGCACTTTATTATCAGAGAGTGGGAGGACTTCTTCTATTTATTAGAGATCCTTCCATTAGTTCTCTAGTTTTAGTAGCTGGAGTAATTTTTCTGGTATTTCAAGATTCAAAGATCTATTGTCTTGTCTTTGTACTTATATACAGTGAATTTAGCTGGCTAGTTCACTATATACATCTACAAGGGAAAATCTTCAATGCTTTGCATTCTATTGCATCATAATCATGCATGTGTTGAACCAAAAAAAAAACTCAAATTTCTGGATTGTTTGCTAAAATTTTCCTTCGAAGTAGGGCCTGATGGTGCATGGTTCTGTCAGCATTTTTTCTGAAGTAGTTTTTCTCAACAAATTTGTACAAGTGATTCTCAAGTACTTTTAGTTTTTATAGAAAATATTTCATGAGGACTGACATATTATTTGAATTTTGTTGAGAGAAGTAGTTCTCCTGAAATGCTTCATCTTCTATATCCTTGCACGCGAAGAACATTTTTTTTCAGTTTTAGTTGCCATTCTATCCTTTGACGAGGCGAGAGAAAAGGAGGGAATGAATCTTTTGTTTTTATGATAATTGGTTTCCCCCTCTTTTATGTGTGTTTCTAAGATAACCTGCTTGATCAGACGTCAAAAATCTTGTCCAGAAACTGAAGGGACGTGTTCTTATTTCTCTCCCCTTTATGATACTGTTGGTGATCTACTCCATGTGAATTCATGAGTTTATGATTGGCAACAGCTTGATTTTCAGGTTTTTGAAAAGAAGCTCTCTCTAATGATTACTTGATAATGTTGCTTTCCAGGTAATGATTGATTTTCAAGCAGCTGAGAGGAAGAGATTGGAGGAACCTGCTTCTGAAATTGGTCTGGAATCCCTATGTGCAATGGTTTGTAAAATTTGGAAATCTGAACTGTTTATTGTGAAGTAGAAAGATCTTTAAATTACGCTGTGCTTTACCACTATGCTAAGAGATGGACACTCGGCAGATTAACAACAATCTTCGCTGTTATGATCTCGCGATGGAGCTAAGTTCTAGTACTCTTGAAGCTCTCCCACAGAACTATGCTGAGCAGGTCCTTATTAGTTTTTTCCCTCCTCCTTGAACTGCTGCGTAAATCTTCTGTGCTTACTGCCCTTTTGTCTTCAATCATCTTGACCGTTAGCTTACATCTAGGATTAATCTGATAGGATTTTATTTTTTTATGTTGATTTTGATTAAAAAGGTAATAGACAAAGGTGGTTCATATGTCAATGTCTTTAGTTCTTATTATTGTTATAATATTGCTGTTGTCTTGTGCATCTTGCTGGTATTATTATATTTTTACTTTTACGTATTAAGGTTGAAGGCTAGTAGGGTTAGCGTGTTGTCTTTCCTGGCGAGGGTATGGGTTGTTAGCGTTTGTAGTAGTCTTAGCCTTACACTTGTAGTTCTTGTCTGTGATTCCTATTGCCTTATGTTGTTTACTGCGTTTCACTTCTCGCATTATTTTCTTGATGTATTGCCCCCTTTGTTGATTATGCACTATTTTTCTTATTGGATGTTATGCTTTATATAATTCTCTTCCTTTACTTGGCTTTGTTACACTTGAGCTGAGGGTCTTCCGGAAACAGCCTCTCTACCTCCACGAGGTAGTGGTAAGGTCTGCGTACACTTTACCCTCCCCAGACCCCACCTAGTGGGATTTCACTGGGTATGTTGTTGTTGTTGTTGTATTTCTTGGTTAGGAAAATAGAGTCGCATTCTTTTGATAGGTGTAAATAGAGTCTCATTTATAAGGTAGAAAGGGTGTACAGGAGGACTGATGTCCACAACTATAGGAAAGTGTTACTTCTGATTCTGATAAAAAATAAACCATCCGATCTCGCTGAGGGTTGATAAATACTTGCTGATCATAAAAATTAATTTTTTTTTTTTGAAATAGGTAACTTTGTATTCACACAAAAGACCTCATCAAGAAATTGATGAGGAGGGATTTACAAACCCCCAGGGGGTGCCATCATTTTCAAATCCAAAACCAAATTTTCAAAAATTTACAATTGTCCTATAAACTCCACTAAACTATCTACTTCCCCCACTAAATCTTGCTTACACCAAAAAAACAAAAGACTAAGGCATCTCATCTTGATCGTCTGGGAACTGCTAGTCCTCCCTTCAAAGCACCTTCCATTCCTTTCTTTCCATAGTGTCCACCAAATGCAAGCAGGTACATTTTTCCACCAATCTTCCTTTGATCCTCTCTTCCCAATTCCTTGCCAGTGTGTTAGTACCTCAAAAGTGGTTCTGGGCATTGTCTAATTAACCCCGAGTATACAAATGAACATGTTCCACAGATCTGTAGCCATCCTGCAATGCAAAAATAAATGGCCATTTACTTCAGCCTCTTGTTCACACATATAGCACCTTGAGCAGATCTGTATACCTCTTCTTTGTAGCACTTCGTGGGTTAGACAAGCTCTTCTAATTACCAACCAAGTGAAGCAAGCAACTTTTAGAGGGATCTTAATCTTCCATATTAATTTCCAGGGCCAAAATGTTGTCAAAGAGTGGTTGGTGTTTCTTTCCCAGTAACAAGACTTTACTGTAAAAACTCCCCTACTATGCAATTTCCAAACTGGTTTGTCGGACTCTGCATTGATGCCAAGGAACAGGTTCAAGGCCTGGAGTAAATCTGCTACTCTTTCAATCTCCCAATCATTTAGAGCCCTTCTAAACATAAGGTTCCATCCTTGAGGACTCCACATCTGCGCTATAGTGTCATTCTGTTGTAGGCTAATAATGTACAAGTCAGGAAAGAGTATCCTCATTTTCACATCGCCTAACCAGATCTCATTCCAGAAGTTGATCTTCAGGCCATTCCCCACTCTGAAAGTCACCTGCGCATTGAAGTCAGTCCACATTCTCCTAATAGTTTTCCATACTGAGCACCCAAAAGTACCATTCACCTCTTCAGTTATCCAATTACTCTGTAGGCCATATTTCTCAGCTATGAACCTCCTCCATAATGCTGTATCTTCGCAACAGAATCTCCACAACCATTTCTGCATTAAACTAGTGTTCTGAATACTTAAATTCTTAATGCCCAGACCTCCTTGTGCTTTGCTCATTATCACCTCTTCCCATTTAACCAAGTTGTATCCTTGCTTCTCTTTGTTCCCTTGCCAGAGGAACACCCTTCTCAACTTGTTGAGTTTCTTTCCAATACTTTTTGGTAGTGGAAGACTTAGCGTATAAGTTGGGAGGGCATCTAGAACTGATTTTATGAGAGTCACTCTACCTCCCAGAGATAAATATTGACTCTTCCACCTTGTCAGCTTCCTTTCACTTCTCTCCAAGACTTCACTCCATACTTCCAAATCTTTGTTCTTGGCTCCCAAGGGCATCCCCAGATATTTGGTGGGAAGAAAGGCCACTTGGCAGCCCAGGTTGTCGGCTAGGCCTTGCATATTATTGACTTGATTAACTGGGAACATGCAACTCTTCTGCCAGTTCACATGTAGACCTGAAATGGCTTCAAATATGGTTAGTATTGCCCTCAGATGCCTAATTTGCGACACTTCTGCACCACAGAACACAAGAGAGTCATCTGCATACAGTAGGTGTGTAATCTCCATGTTATTAGCTCTGTTAGTATATGCACCAAAGCCTCTTACCCACCCCAATTCATTAGCCTTTCTAACCATGTAGTTGAGTCCCTCCATTGCTAGATGGAGAGCACAGTATTCAAAACATGTCCTGAAAGAAACTTACCTTAGAAGTATTGACATTGGGCTGTAACCAAAAACTTAATATGACAACCAATTATGTATGTTTCCAGAGAAAAAACGTCACCCTTTTTCTGCAATGAAAGCCCAACGTTTTCCAGTTAAAGACTCAATAAATGAAGTGGAAGCACATAAAATTTATCAAACAGTCGGATAACCTCTGCCACAAGCTCTTGCCAAAGAAAAATAGAAATGTGAAAGGGTCACATAAAATATAACAAATATAATGATGTAGGTTACTAATCCAGAAAGGACCTACAATCAGAATAGCCCGCTTCATGTGAGTAAATCATGAGGCAATGTAACATAGAAGAATCAGAAGTTGGGTGCGGAAATATGAGAATCTATGACGTTTCTATTCCTCCGTGTGAATGTGTGGGCGTGTGTGTATGGTTCGATCAAAGATTCCTTCTCATAAGCCTCCCCATTCAAGCAACTCCTGCTATTTCCCCTTCATTGTTGGTGAGAGCTGAGATTCTGCGCTGCAGCAGTGGTACAACCTTCATGGCTCGATACTACCATATTTTACGATTAAGATAGTCTAATTTAGTACATAGACCCACTATTGCCTGATGTAGACCAGCAAGTATTTCTATTCTTTGATGTTGTAGACTATGATTTGTTTTGAATATATGGTTTTCAACAATGCTTTGTCAAAGAAATATGGATGTCAGATATGGTTAGTGAGTTCTGCATTCAACTCTTCTTATCAATGTGATTATTTGTTTAATTCTTAGTTATTTGGCCTAGAAGTTGCATTTCTGGCACTCACATTTATCTCTTGTCAATGTGATTATTTTTCAAGTCCTAAGTTGTTTGCGCTAAAACTTGCATTTCTGGCACTCAAGTTAACTTCTCTTATATTAAGTTCTTTCATTGCTTCTCAGGTTAATTTTGAGGACACTTGCAAAGGGTTTCTAGAGGTTGCAAAGGTACATTAAAGGCTTCATTTTATGGATGCATGTGACTATAATTTTTTAATTAAGTGGGCAACCTATCTCATTTTGAGGATTGTTTTTTTTTTTTTTTTGCGACAATCTCTAGAGTTAATTCCCCACTCAATTTTATCAAGGAGTTTTAAGGGACGGCCTACTGGAACCCTTCGGGGTGGCCCAGTGGTTTGGGCTTGGGACTTCCATGTTGGAGGTCTCAAGTTCGAAACCCCTTGCCAGCGAAAGCAAGGGATTTGCCTTCTGGGTCGAGCTCGTCGCACCAGGCTTGCCTAGTGCGGGTTACCTCTCCTATGTGGTTTGCGAGCTATTGCATAGGAGCGGGGGTTTTACCCTGTGCGCACCCAAAGGGTAGCGGCTGCGGGTTTCCCTTGTCATCAAAAAAAAAAAAAAGGGACGGCCTACTGGAAACTAGATATAAGCCAAATGTAGAGATGGCAAAATTAGCCCTTGAAACATAACCCATTCAACCCCCTAAGTTTGGGTGGGTTATTGACCCGCCTATTCCAACCCATCAAAAATGAGCTTATATGTAGTCCAAATTGACCCATGAGAAATCTCATCAAAATATTTTGAAAAAAGACATTTTTTTATTTGATGTGTTATATATAGCCTTAGCAAAGAAAATATTGCTTAAGGTTGAAGGTCATCAAAAAATATAGCCATATCAAAGAAAATAAATAGTTTTATTAGGTACTAAAATTATAAATGAATAAATAAAGCAACTAAAACTTAGTAAATATTGGGCGGATTGGGTTATGGCCTGCATTTTAGGCCATTTCAGCCCAAGTAACTTTTTGGCGGGTTATTTATTAACTCAGACCATTTTAACACCTACAGTTAGATATAGGTGCATTAGTTCAATATTGCTTAAGGTTGAAGTTCTCAAGTCAAGGATCGTAAAGTCCATGACACGTTTCTTTCCCGAAACGATATTAAAGAACATATATTTGTTGGAGGCACTCTTTGAGGTGCAAAACATTAGAAAATTGAAGTAGCCTATAAAAATTGTATAACCCATCCAAAATCTCTAACATCCTTGCCATTTCAAGAAAATAGAAGGAAATGATATCATATTGGAAATACCAAAGAGTTAAAATTAAGGCTTAGTTTATTATATTTATATTAGGTTGTGTCTTAATAATTTTCTTTTAGTTATATTAGATTAGGTGTTTAACAGGTGTCCTTGTTGTCTGTTTTGGGACTTCCATGCTAGTGTGGGGATAAGGGACAAGTGTGAGATTTAAAGAACTTTTAGTGTTAGGGAACTCTTAATTCTCCTTAAAAGACAAGTTAATTTGCTAGTGTTGGAATGAGTTGGACCAGAGCTTAATGGATATGGAGGGCTTGCTTTTTCGTTTTCCTATTGTTAGGATATGAGGGCTTGTTTTTGTTCTGTCTAGCTTTGGATTGAGGCATAATTGATGGATTGGTTGACAAGCAAAGTACCCAACAACATAAATCCAAATGCCTTTTTTGGGTAAGCCCAAATTGGACAACCATCGAAGGTGATTGTCGAAGTTTTTGCACAGATTGCCGCTATTTCGGGGTGATCTTTATTTTTGCCCCTACTGCTGATTTTATGAAAATTTGTGGATCAAATTACCATTATGGATGGTCTACTTTTGCTTGGCGTAAGTTTAGAGAACTTTTGCCTTATCTGGCGCAGGTTGTAGTAGCTAATTTGCTTGTCATAAGTTTAGAGAACTTTTGCCTTATCCAGCATAACTCGGGAAGAAGAAATGGTTGGACTTGCTTCTTTTCATTTGGAGGGCAATGCACAACTTTGGTTTCTTCAACTAGAGACTGAACTACCTCAACTGTCTTGGGATGACTTCAAACGTCATTGTAACCTTCGTTTTGGGCCACCAATCAGAAGTCAGAAATTGGGAGAATTGGCTAAGCTACGCCAGATCGGGTCTGTGGCAGATTACCAAGAAACATTTGAGCAGTTAATTTCGCGGGTTGGTACACTCACAGTCACAAAAAATTGAACTTTATATCAACGGTCTTACTAATTATATAGCAATTGAGGTTGAGTTGCATAATCCTCCAGATTTAGCTATGGCAATGAGTTTATCCCCATTTTATGAGCGCAAGGAAAAACTCATTTGTTCGCAATTGTTAGATGCTTGCACATCAAAGACAATAGATTTTTCACCTCAACAATATGTCAGATTTGTGAAGAAACTGACCAGATCTGAAATGGAGGAAAGGCGACTTAAGGGACTTTGTTTCAACTGTGATGAACCATTCGCTTGAGGTCATCAGTGCAAGAAGTTTTTCTAGATTGACTCTATATACAATGAGGAAGAATTTGTTAGAAAAGGGGGAACTACTAATATTTTCCACACTTAGCGCTTGAGGGAAAGCGCGCTTTGAAGAGGGGAGTAATGTTAGCACTCCTTTTAGTCTACCAATGTTTTACACATGGAAGATTTAAGGAAATTAAGTTTTTTATTTTTTATTTCTATTTGCAGTAGATTACTACAGCTTTTTTTTTTTGAAAATGGTAACGATGTATTATATCACAAAAGTACATGGGTTGTACTCAAACCTTATATACAGATGCACTCTAGACACTCCTACTCTATTTCTATATTGAGTCTAGAACATCAACTATAGAGACAGTGTCATTTGAGTATAATTGATTACACCAAAAACATAACAACAAAATGCAGTTTAGTTTAACATCCTGCACACTATTTTCTATGCCTTCAAAACATCTGGAATTCCTTTCTTTCCAGATTGCCCACCATATTGAAGCAGGGATAATTCTCCATCTAGTTCTGTCTTTTTCAAGGGCACCTGCCTCCTCCCAGCTGTACAAGGCCTCAGTAACTCTCCTAGGCATAGTCCAGGATATGCCTTTAAGGCTCAAGAAAATCCTCCAAAGCTGCCGGGTGTATGTGCAGTGTAGAAATAGATAGTTTGCAGTTTCTAAGGTTTCCCCACATAGGAAACACCTAGAGCATAAGGTTATCCCCCTTTTCATTACATTATCCTGAGTCAGGGCAGCTTCCTTTGCTAGCAACCAAATAAAGCATGAGACTTTGTGTGGGATTCTACACTTCCATATTTGTTTCCAAGGCTAGATGGGACTCTGCTGGCTTGATTCATCCATTAGCCTGTAAGCTGAATGCACTTTGAACTCTCCTCTATTGTTGCCTTTCCACCAAAGCATATCCTCATATGCCTGAAGTCCAGTAAAATGTCCAACCAAGTTGAGGAATTCTGCCAACCTCATCACTTCCCAGTCATTTGGTTCTCTCCTGAAGATGAAATTCCATCCTTGTGCTGTCCATAGTTCTGCAATAGTTCTTTGTTGGAACATTGCCAACTTTTGCCTTATTTTTTTTTTTTTTTGATAACCGAGAAATCCGTCTGTGACCCGCCCTTTGGACCAATCACAGCCTTCTAAACTCGGTGGATAATGGGCCCACCCCTCTACCCTTCTCCACTTAAATACCGGGCTTCGCTTTGCATGGTGTGGGGCTTGAACCTGCGACCTAAGCCACAAATCCTCCACCTTTTTTTTTTGAATAAGTTGTGCAGTATCTATTTCACTTGGCATAAGATAGAGAACTATTGCCTTGTCTGGCATAAGTTCTGTTGGAATTAAGTTATGCCTCTTACGACATACCTTGTGGGTTCTGAAACTGAACTTATGCCTCTATTAGCTTAAGTTTTGTAGGAACTAAGTTATGCCTTTTACGACATAACTTGTAGGTTTTGAACCAAACTGAACTTATGGTAGGAATTAAGCAGAATAATTTGTGTTATATTATGATACAAAATATAAACTTATGCCTAGTGAATTTCTTTAGATTTTTCGATGTCCGGTATTTTTGGCCTTTTTTTGGTTTCTTAAAGAGGAACACTTAAGTGGATGCGCCGACACTCTGTCTACTTTAATTTTATAATATATAAATCCTTTTGATAAAAAAAAGTGCTGAAGGGAAAAAAATTTGAAGACCACTAAGGGAAAAATTAAACACCACACCGAAATAAGGGCATTCGTGCAAATGACCTGTAATTGTCAGTGTTTGTTGCTTAGAGGTCTCAAGTCTTGTCTGAACAGACGATATTTGAGAAGGGGCAGACTAGTGGACTTGACACTTGCGTGGCAAGAATGGGGAGCGTTAAAGTTCACGGAGTAGACTCTCGACCATATGCTTCCATTTACAAATATCTCGTATCTGACCTGCTCTCACTTATTGCAGGAAGCTGTTCATCAAACTGTCAGTGTTATCTTTGAAGATCCAGGAGTAGAGGAACTGCTCGTTAAATTGTATCACAAAGGTGAGATGTTCCTCAGATTTCTTTCTGCTGCTAGGAGCTCTCGCTCCATCTGTTGAAAGCATTTATCTCTGATTTGTTACTATCTGTCAGTGTAAACTTTTGGATCTACTCTGTCTTTTTGCTATGTTCACAAAGAGATTCTAATCATTTTACGTCATACAGTGTCTCCAGTTGCTTGTATTTTCTTGAGCATTTTCTTTTGTTATCCCAGTTGGATTATTTTGATTGTATACATGTATTTGCTTCTTTTATATTTTTGATAATGCTATCATCATGATTACCCATATATTGAAGTATCTGCTCAAAGATGAAGAGAAGAAAGCATGAGTTGATCATTTATCCCTTCATGGCTTCATCCCCAAAATAAGTCTCCATCTTTCCTTCTCGTGTCTAAAAATATAAATGCTAACTGTTCTTACTTAAAAAGAGAAAGGTCTGGTTTATTTATGACACAAGGTTATAAATAACACAATTTTTTCATTTGTTCCTCGTAACAAACCCTTTTTCTATTATTACTTTGGAAGACAGTTTTTCTAAAAGAAGTTTGTACTTCCTTTATCAAAAAAAATAAAATAAAAGAAGTTTGTACTTCCAGTTTTAAACAAAGGGAAGATTACTCGTAGAATAATTATTTTGTACTTCCATTTTGAACATTAGAGTAAGAGAAGTGTTTATAGTAACATAGAATGTCAACTGAAAATTACTCGTAGGATAATTATTTTGAAAATATATCACGTCAAGATTAAGATAATATAAATATTACTTACGTAATTTGAATTGATATTTGAAAAACAAACAAGAAAAGTTGGTCGGATAATTGTGATGGAACGATAAAGCATTAAGATACTACTAGTGAAATTTAATTTCATAATTCTGTGTGGAGTCATTAGTTGTGTGACTTGGCTTAAAACGTCGTCCATTTCTTTGATAACCAAAGAAAATCCGATAGAATCTTTTTTCTTCTTCTTTCATAGAATGGGGCTGTCAGTAACTCTGGCCATCATCTTGTTAATTCCGGATATTTAAGTGGCTCGGAAAGTTATTGAAGGATGTCACAATCAAAAGTTATTGAAAGGATTTTACTAGTACACTTCAACGAACAATCAATTCTAATTTGTCAAACTGGGATATTGAGTTTGGATAAAGGGATTGCTAGAAAAGATGGTTGTAACCAATTCGAAACTAATTTACGGAATTTGCGTAGCAATTAACGTTAGGAACAAGATCTGCAACCGTTATAAACTGTTCTGCAACCTAGCAATGGACGATTGAAGCAATATATTTCTAGCCACATAAAAGGAGTCTAACCATTATGTACTGTACCAAATAAAAGCTTTCTATTATCTTCGTGCCTATCAAAAAAATATGTGAAGCATTCTGTCAATGAATTAATCCAAGTCAGATATTATGCAAATGATTTAGGTTGTCAATTGTCATAATTTTAAACTCTAGCCTTCACTTGAATATTCTATGTTTTATATCTCAGATTGGCTGGAAGGACAGGTTACCGAGTTCCTAGTTGCAACATTTGGAGACTACTTCACTGATGTGAAGATGTGAGTTCTCTTCTGTGCTTAACTCTTATAATAGCTTTGAATGGCATCATCATGTTACTGTGCTCCTCCCATGGAATTCTTTTTCTCCTATTCATGTGAGCTATTAAAATATTTTTATGTTCACATGCAGTTGCAGCAACAGTTTCTAATTGAGAGATATCCTAGAATGAGTGACACATATCCTTAACTTTGTGTGTTTCACAATTTTTAAAGGTACATTGAAGAAAGATCATTTAGGCGTTTTGTTGAGGCTTGCCTGGAGGAGACTGTTGTTGTATATGTGGATCATCTACTTACCCAGGTTTATTTGAAAAGTTCCTTACGGTTCATTCATTTGATACAGGTTTTATTTTTGGGCTGTAACACAATTTCGCTGACTATTTTATGTCTCCTCATGGTAGAAAAACTATATTAAAGAAGAAACGATTGAGAGGATGAGGCTTGATGAAGAGGTTCTCATGGATTTCTTTCGGGAGTACATTAGCGTATCTGTAAGTCCAACAACTTTCTTATTGAGCTCTTACTATTACCTGAGATATATTTTAAGTTTTTGGGGAATTTCGAAACTCATGCACATATTGCACTTAATTCGTTGGTGAATGTGGCAAATAGGTATGCACCTCAGCGTATGTGTACATCTTTTAGTTCTTACCTTATCCCATTTACTTCTGCATTTTCAGATATGGATAAGTATTGCCTTTCTGTCTTTAGAAAGCTTGCCAAATCCTTTTTTGTGAATTTCATGTTCTAGTTTATGAGTTAAATGTCTTCAAATTACAGAAGAGTTACAAATTACTATACCAGTCTCTTCTATCATTATTTTGGCTTAATGTAGAACTTAAACTCCAATTTCGGTGCAAGAACACTGCCTTTTTAATCAACTTTTTTCTAAGTTTTATTTATTTTAATGTACCATTGTCAATGCCAATTTAAGGCTTTTTTTGAATTTTATTTTTGGGCTAAAATGGTGGCAATTCGTTCATCCTAAGTTCAATTTGGTAGCAATTAAACAGAAAATAAGAATGAAAAACACTAGACTTGTTGTGTAATGTAATTATGGCCAAGTGCAACAAATATAAACATAGGATTTGAATTCACTCTGAATCCTACATGTAAAAAGAATATATATATTGCATGGAATCTCTTATTTTTCAGTTTTAGATTGTAACTCTAGGAGACCATTGGATAATTAGCACCAACTTGCCAGCAAGAGATTTGTGAAACATTTTGCAAACAAGAGAAAATACTTTGCTTAAAATAATGACAAAAGTGATTTGTGAAGTGCTTAAAAGCTATTTCAACTTAAAAGCACTTAAAATAAACCAATCCAACTTGAGGCTCCAAGAGCTTTGTTGTGTCTCAAAGTTATATCAGGCTTCACAGAGAGACTTTTTTATGAGGTAAGGGAAATTTCATTATAAGGCATCAAGAAGATGCAGACCAAATTGCAGAAAATAAGATGTTTGCTCAGATACACAAACTAAGCTATAACTAAGGTTTGAAACGTTAAAGAGTATAAACAAATAATTGTAAAATATTTTATATTGTATAAGGGCTTTATTTCATGTAAGTTTCCACTAGATTTGAATCCCTCGGTTATGTTTTACCATCATATCGAGGTATTTGGAGATCAAACTTCAACTTTATACTACAATGTCATGTGATAAACATATAATTGTAAATAAGGAAAACTTGGTTACAACATTTTAGAGATGAAAAGGCCATATATATTTTATAATATGTCTGCTAGAACTTGAAGGATGAAAGATTTTTTTTTTTTGATAAGATAATGGATTTCCTAGAAGGCATCAAGAAGATGCATAAATTACAGGGCATAGAAAAGTTAAAGACATTGTTAGCTCTATACTATAGGCTAATCTAAAGTTAAGGAGCTAACAAAGTCCAAAAAAGCTTCAAGAGAATTGACAGGGGAGAAATTGCTCCAGGTACATAGAGTTGTTAAAACTCTTGCCTTAAAAATGTAGCATGGGGAAGAAGTGCCTTCAAAACATCTTTTGTTTCTTTCTGTCCAGACACACCAAAAAATGCAAGCAGGGATCATCTCTCATACTACCTTAAGGATAGAGTGAATATTTTACTTCTGAAATTGGTTCCAAGAAGTGTTGTGTTAAATTCTAGCCTTAAGGATAGAGGGAATATTATACTTCTGAAATTGGTTCCAAGAAGTATTATGTATTTATGTTGGTTGCCTAGATATAAAGCACCAAACTCTATGTCATGTTAATGAAAAACAGAAATTAACAGCAAAAGGAGAGTCAAAATAAGTAAGCAACTAGCCAGAGAATTGAAGAGATCGGAAATTTTATGTAGTCATGGTACTAGGAAGAAATAAAGGAATATACTTTACTGAATCCAGTAAATACAATACCACTAGCTGTCTTTTTAATCGTTGGACTAGTTAATTGAGGGTTTTGTGTGGATAGTTTCTTTGCGATCCAACAATGGATGTGTATTGGTTGTCTCCCCTTTAGTCTTTAGATCTATTACATCTAATTAAAGATTTTCATGTCAACTGAAAAATAAGGTTACATCTAATATATCATTATGATATGAATTCAATCTCAAGCTATTCTAATGAAATCCTGACATAATTTAAAAGATCCTACTGCCCAGAGCTTTGGTCTGGTGATAAGAGCACAGGCACGTGATGACCTATAAAAAAGAAAAGAGACCGCAATGCATGCTTGTGGATTAACTGCACATCACTAGTTCAAATCATAATAGAATTGCCTAGTATTTAAGTGGAAAATGATAGATAGACAGGCTCATTATGCTCAGAGTTTTGAACCACGCGCCATCTGGCCCTTGGGGATTTCTCAGTAATAGAAAAAAATAAGTTAATCCTACTTTTCCAATTGAAATTTATATATCTGCATTACTGGTGCTTCAAATCAAAAACATACAGTGTGTGTGTGTTTATATATATGCTGTCTTAACTTTGGTAACTACCAAGTTGTCTTTTTATTGCGAAGACATTGTATGTCAGTGTGACAAGGAGTACATGATGTGTACCTTTATAACTTATCTCAAATTTTCAATCCACTGCAGAAAGTAGAGAGCAGAGTAAGGATACTCAGTGACTTGAGAGAACTTGCTTCATCTGAGAGCCCTGATACTTTCACACTGGTTTACACAAATATTTTAGAACAGCAACCAGACTGTCCGGTAAGTTTTTTGGACTCTTCTCATCCATGCAGAGATATTGCAAAAACTTAAGAATCACTATGAATCTACATCTCAGTTAAAAACTGAAATCTAGAGTGTGGAAGCTGCTGCTTTTTTTTTTTTTAAATAAATAAATTTGGGGATAGGGGAAAAGGAAATGGAGAGGGGATTACATTGTGGGGAATCGAACCCTCACCAGCAAGGTGGGAGTTCAGGAAGCCAACCAACTGAGCTACCAAGATTCCCCCGGAAGCTGCCTGGTTATAATCATTATTTATTGTTTTTAGTTTGTCTCCTAATGATCCCTGTTATTGAGCATTGTTACTCTCAACTGCAGCCAGAAGTAGTTGAAAAGATTGTGAGTCTGCGAGAAGGCATACCACGAAAAGACGCAAAAGAGGTATATATGTGTTATCTAACTGGCACACATGTTCAAAATTTTATTACAGAACTGAACTATTTGAGAAAGTCTACTCATCAACTTATCAAAAATAATATGTTGCTACTCATTAGCAGTTCTTTTGTTTGCTCTTTTCTACATTTCCGAATTTGTATATTTATACAATGCAGGTTCGTCCTTAATTTGGATAATTGAGTTTGTATATTATATATAATTTGTATATGTAGACACCTCTTATGTTAGGCTTGTCAATTTGTATATGTGTATATAGTTGTAATTTGTATATGTATATACTCTTTGTATAAGTATGTATGTGGAAATTTTATACAAATAAGAGACAAGCTTGGCTGTAAATTGTAAATTGTATAAGAGGGTATTTGGATTGACTTAAAAGTTGGTCAAACCTACTTTTATGTCAGTTTTTGACTTCTGGAAGTGTTTGATAAAATATAAACAATAACTTAAAATAAGTCAAAAATGACTTAAAATAAGTTGAGAAGTGTTTGGCAAGATCAAGAATGACTTAAAATAAGTTTAAAATGACTTAAAATAAGTCAAAAACCAAAAGTTAGGTCTCCCTCTACTTTTATTTTTTTGACTTAAAAGTTATTTCAGTTTGACTTTTATTTTTGACTTAAAAGCTATTTTTTTAAGCCAATCCAAACGGGCCCTAAATCCCTGCAATGCATTAAATGAAGTTATCATGTTATTTTAGTAAGTTGTGATTATGTATCATTGCTTTGGGGATGCATCATTTATTTTTTCTTGTTTCACCATACTTCTGATAAATATCCATTCTTAGCTATAAATATATTCATTATGTATAAAGCAGAAACTTGTCAGTTGTGGGTGTTCTTTATGCCCAAAACCCATGTTTGCAGATTTCTCCAAAATATTTGTCTATTCCTTGTCGACATTTATTGCAAGAACAGTGATATTGCTCTTGAATCTCATGCATTTACAGCGTCCCCATGTTCATCGCCTTTGAGAAGATAACTTGGTTTCTCTTTATTGCTTTCTTGATGGGGATTTCTTTATGATATAGGTTGTTCAAGAATGCAAAGAAATCTATGAAAATTCTCTGGTAGATGGAAATCCTCCAAAAACAGGTTTTGTTTTCCCCAGGGTGAAGTCCTTATCAGCGGCAAAACATTCAATATGGCGAAAGCTCACCTAGACAGCTGCTGCAACAAATCGTTTGTTTCAGTCGCTGAGTATTTCCTGTACATGCCTTCCGTCATAAATGTACAGATTGGGACTATATTTTCTGTCTTCATATGATTTGATTTATTTAGCTCATTTGTTCGGATTGTAGTTGCCTTTGCCAAATATGTATTCATTCCTTTTACCATTTTAGCTACTACCAATTTTGCAACCGTTAGGGTTTCAGCGTACTCGCTCGGGTTCTACTTGTAATGATTGTTAAATAATAGGTCAGCTGAGTTCATTCTCTCTTTCTGTGTGTTGATTCTTGAAATGTTTCAACAATGAACAGATCGATCCCTTTTGTTGTAGCATAAAGACTCGTAAATTTGTTACTTTATGTGTTCAAAGGGATTCAGTCAGAAACTCAAATACAAATGTGGTAACACAAAAACTTTATATATTTTTTAGAAACTCAAATCGTGTATGGGATGATTCTTCACTCTTTCTAACTTTGAGAAATGTACAATTGATTACTTAACGTCTAATTTAGCTTTACCACTTTATTTGAGCTTACATTACTAGTTCTCTAGGTGATAGACGGTCGTACGTTAGTATTAAATTACTTGATTTTAGATGCTTTTGGCTTGTATTAGAAAATGAAAATTGTTCAAATGTAGTTTTAACGAATTATGAATATAGTCGATCTCAACTAATTTAGATTCAACGTGTAATCATTGTTGTTTTAAACAAATAAAGCTCTAGCCAATGAACATGTGATTTAGGAAAACAAGTGATAAGAGTATGTAGAGACAGAGACCAAATTCAATCAAAAGAATTAACATATAAATAATATGAAAGTCCAGAAATTCCGCATTATGCTTGCTCTAATCATGTCAAAATTGAGAAAAAAAGGGATAAAGTTAACACAAACAAAACACAACTTGTACTTAAACACCTTTTAAAATATATAACATATGGGGAATGCTTCCCACTTGCTCCACTTGACCAAACCACAAATAAGACACAAAAAACACTCATTTTAACTCACTAATTTACTAATTAACTTATCTTAGTGCTAATCAGTGCTGTCTTATCTTGTCAATAAACAAACATTAAACTTATTTCATTTCATCACTATATAAATCCTATCTCATTTTTTCCACACTCAACCCTCATTATTTAATTAAAAAGAAAAAAAATGGAAAATATTACTAATATTCCTAAATTGCATGTTAGAAATTTAGTTAGAAGAAGTTCAAGACATTCAACAAAATATCATGGTGTAAGAAGAAGGCCATGGGGTAGATATGCTGCTGAGATTAGAAATCCAAATACAAAACAAAGGCATTGGCTTGGCACATTTGATACCGCTGAAGAAGCTGCTCTAGCTTATGATATTTCTTCTATTACTTTTTGTGGTATCGAAAGTGCACGTACTAATTTTGTCTACCCTTTTTCGTCTTTTCCTTCACCTTATAATAATTCTCCGGCACCACCATCACCACCACCTCGGCCACCACCACCGCCACCACCGTCAACGCCGGAGTTGGAAGTGGTTGAAAATAATTGCATGAAGATTGAGATGAATGATGATATTAATGATGATGATGAGTCTCTTGTTATTGCTTCTATTTTACAAAGTTTTCGTTATACAAACACACTAGATAAGCTGGCTCTTTGAGGATATCTTCAACAGTTTTGAATATTTTTTTTCTTAATATTATTTGTTGAAAATGCTATGGAAAAAATTAAAAGATATTTTCCTCATTGATGCAAAATTATTTAACATATTTGATCTTTAAATTAGTTGAGATTTATTCTTTTCGACCTTCCAATAACAAAGCTACAACAATGTTAACCAATTATTAACCTTAGTTTTAACGCCAACGCCAACAAAAAATCACTATTGGAGTTAGTGACATAAAGGAAATTTAGACGAGGGGGAGTTGATCGGATGGCAAGCACCCCTCACTTTCAACCCAAAGATTGCGAGTTCGAGTCACCAAGGGAGCAAAAAAGGGTGGGAGTCCCTAGGAGGGTTAAAAAAAAAAAAAACATAAAGGAAATTTCAACATTCGTGTATGCATTTTGATTTTTCTGTAAAAGAAGATTCAGATGACCCCCTTATACACCTATAGGCTATAGGATCGGAAGCGTTGACATATTCAAGAGTTAAACATCATTGTAGGTCTTAAATTGCAAGTGTGACCTCTGTACATGTTTTTATCCATTTGTAAGGAGTTTGAATTGAAAATAATAATGTTAGCCGAATCAACACTTCTACTGTTCTACGTAAATAGATATAGTGTTTACTAGCCACTTTTTAATTATGTTTTCAAAAATAATTACTTTTATGAAATTTCAATCATAAAATTGCAAGCTTCAAGATAATGACTATTTTTCAATTATAAAACCAGAAAATTACATTTTCCACACTAAAATTTGGAAGAATAATAAAGCATTTGTAGTGTTCAACAGATGATCTGAATGGGTATATTAGAATTTTTGACCAAAGTAAGCTATTATAAAAATCAATTTACCAAAATAATACGTTTTTTAAATCTTTTACAAAACTAGTATAAACGTAGTTCACAGTAACGTTTTAGGTTATATTTTATTCAAAAAAAATGAATAACAAAAAGACAAATTAAAAACTGACAGAGTAAACAGACATAAAACGTTATTGTCAGTAACGTTTTATAATTCGTTACTCTGAAACATGTTTTACAGCTAAAACGTGACTCACAGTAACGTTTCTCAATGGTGAAAATTGAAATCCAATCTTGTACATCTCTCATTCATTATTCAAATTTCCACTATTAAAATGGATAAATATATTTTGTACATACCTCCATTTAAAATATATATGATTTTCTCTTTTCTTTCTCTTTTCACATAGACAATACTTTTTTTAAACAAAAGGGAAAAAAAAGTGAGGATGACTTCACACAAATTGGAGCTTGTCTTGTATCATTTCAATTTCAAAATTTGTAAATAAATCATATATATGAGAGATCTTCTTAATTCAGGCCTAAGATAACATCCCTTCCAAATATTAGACTAATCGGTTTCTTATCATTATTAAATATTAGACTATCAATAAAGAAGTTATTGAATTAAAATTGATGTAATAAGTAAGCAAACCAACTATTAAAAAAAATATAATGGCTACATCATAATAGAAGAGACAAAGAAATTAATTGATATTGTAGTAAAGCCTCCTCACAACTTATTTTCCTTGCAAAAGTATTATCCATGTATGAAAAGAGAAATTTATATATGTGAATATATATGTGTAAAATATATATATTCATTTTAATAGTGGAAAGTTTAATAAAGTTGAATGAGGCATGTATAAGATTGTTTTTTAATTTTCAGTCATTCCAGAAAAACGTTACTGTGAGTCATGTTTTAGCTGTAAAACGTGCCTCAGAGTAACGAATTATAAAATGTTACTGACAATAACGTTTTATGTCTGTTTTAATCTGTCAGATTTTTATCTTTTTGTTATTGAATTTTTTAAAATAAAATATAACCTAAAACGTTACTGTGAACTACGTTTATACTAATTTTGTAAAATTTTAAAAGAACGTATTATTTTAATAAATTAATTTTAATAATAACTTATTTTGGTAAAAAATTCAGTACATTATATAGACTACTCAACAGTCAACTGAAAGAAGAGTCAAATAAACCAAAAATGCCACTATTTTATGTCTGACAAAATAAATGTGGATGGGCCATATTGTATTAATGTTTTTGAAGATATTCAATCTTTTAAGAGACCCTGCAGTTATTGTTGCTAGTCATATGATTGACTAATGAACCAAATATTCATGCTTTTTCAATAATAATCTCATCTATATAATTCGTATTCTTTATTTCCTTCGTCTCAAAATAATTGTCTCAAATTATTTATTATTATAGATATTATTCAATTGAGAGCCTAACAAAAAATATTTTTTTTACCTTCTCATAGGTAATTACAGTATAAACATAATTATCTCAAATTATTTATTATTGTAGATATTATTCGGTTGAGAGTTTAACAATTTTTATTTTTTTTACTTTCTCATAGATAATTAGAGTAAGATTTATGTATATTTTATCCTCTTCAGATTTATTGTTATAGTTTAGAAGTTCAAGATGGTCCCATATGAGACTTTGTATCGAAGATAGTACCGTTCCCTAAATGAGAATCATTTGAACCTGATGAAAGAAAGTTATTGAGTTCGATCAAATTGAAAATCATTTGAACATGATGAAACAAAGTTATTGAGTTCAATCAAATTTCGAAGAGCAGTAGTAAGCAGTAGAAGAAGATTTCATCCCCTTAATCAATACAGAATTGGAAATCAAAATTCGACAAATACTCAACTTTATGTACTAATAATTAGCTTGCAAATATGAAAAATCCTTATAATATCTTACAATATATGTATATAAACAAATAATTAAAGGACCTAATAGAATTAAACACGGAAATCAAACCAAGATAAAAGAGCAATACGACTAGACCTAAGTCTTGATATAAAAATTGACCATATGAAGAGCAGAGACATTTTGGGCCGATTACTACGACTATATATGTCTATCTAGTGCCATGGCTTGGAAATAAACAAGTTTATCTTTCGAAATTCTAAATAATTTACCGATTAAAATGACCTTCAACTAAATTAAGTGTTGATATATTGTCAACTAATTATTTAATTGTTCTGAGGAGGAGGTCCACTGCCAACTTTAGGTCTTGATGGTGGTCTTCCCCTCCTTTCTGTTGCTAATATCTGCGTACACAACCAAAATAAAACAAATCATAATGACTTTAATATGTGAACATGAATTATTAAATACATTCGACTCTCAAAATTCTAATAATATTATATAAATTGAGACATATGAATCAACTTTCTGAACTATATCACCTAACGAAGTATAACAAGTGTTAAAAAACCCTAACTTTGGTAGATGACAAAATGTTAAGCGTTAACACCTCCTTGGCACAAATAAAACTGTGATAGTTTGAAACAAATAAATAAGACATAATTTAAATATGAAACAAATAAATAAGACATGATTTAAATATGAAACAAATAAAAATGTGATAGTTTGAAAGGGTTGATCTGAAAGTTTTAGTCTATGAAGTCACATAAATAAGACATAATTTAAATATGAAACATACAAAAAAAAAATAAAAAAATTAGGAGGGTTTTGATCCATTATTTTTTTTTAAAAACAAATATGTGTAAGACTTTGGTTTTGCATGTCGCTATATCTCATTTTTTTGCTAAAATAAATAATTAATAATTGGAAATAATTCTAATAAAATGAAAAAGATAAATATAGACACTGCATAATTGGAAATAATTCTAATAAAATGAATAAGATAAATATAGAAACTGCATATTCTATCATATTTTATATTTTCTTTTTCGGTAAAAAAAGACATATTTCTTGAAACTCAAAGAGAGAGAGAGAAGCAGCTATTATTTTCATCAAAATACTATTCAACAACCGACATAGTCTAGAGAATTTCAATTTTTTTTTAATAATAAAAATTATGACCTTTTTTTTAAAATTTTTTAAAGGAGGTGTTTAGTCATGAAATTTTTTCATTTTTTTGAGGTTAAACTTTGGAATGTTGTCATAAAATTTGAAACTCAATTACTTTAGAATTTACAAAAATTAAAAAATAATAAAAAGGTATTTTCACCTTTTTCGCTCTAATCACACACAAAGAATTAAAAACATATTTAATTTATATTCATAACCAAATACAATTTCAAAAATCATTTTATACCTTAAAAATAAAAATTAATTTTTTTCTTTCAAATTTCGTAATAAGATATGGTCAAACATCAGCTAACAGTAATGTAACATTATATACAGAAGTGTATGTAGTGGATTAAGTTACTATACATCAAACCCCTTTCCTTAAAAAATTATTTATTACGCAGATATCAAATCTTCTTGAGTTTTCTTTGTAATAAATAATCATTTTTTCGTTTTTTATATTTTAAATTTTCTCTATGAAAATATTAATTTAAAGAGAACAGTTTAATGTAAATTAATGACAATAATAATAGGCTTAGTGTAATTTGTAAAGAATGATGTGTAACCAGTCTTATTCGTACTTTTTTTAAAATAGAAAGACTGTTTCCGATTTAATAAAAGGTGAAAAGTAGTAGATCAACTTACAAGCGTCTCTGATTGAGGTGGATCTTCATCATCATTTTCAACTGGAGGGTCATTCTTGTAATTATCATTTGTTGAATCTGAACCTTGCTTATTACCATCTTCTTGGAACAACACACACTCTTGTTCTTGTTTTTCACTCTCTTCTTCTTCTTTTTTATTAGTATCTGACATACTTGAAGAAGACGATGATGACGACGATGACGATGATGCTTGATGAACAAGTTTTGAAGATTCAAAACCAAGGCATTTTAGAATAGCTTTAATGCCTTCTTGTAAGTAAAACATTGGATTCTTGGTGATAATTTCATTATAAGCTGATCTACTCTCTTTTTTCTCTTCCATTTTAATTCTTATAAATGCTTAATATATTTCTGAACTTGTTATTTATTGCAACTAAACAGGAAGATGAGTAGCTAGCTTGCAGGGGTCTCTTTAATGTTTTTGCTGAATGGTTTGGTGTGAGGTTCTTTAATGAACCTAGCTAGCTTTGGCCCTTTTTATGTTAAAGAGATAATATTTGACACATACAATATGCTTGTAGTAATCCCTCAAGACTACCGAGGATGGAATTAACTAATAAAAGTGTGATTTCTTGAATAACTCAAGTTTTTAGATAAGACGGTGATATATTTCCATATTGTATTAGAGCAGACAGACGTCCTGTGATCGAATCTCACCGTCATCCATATCAAAAAGAATTTTCACGTGCTTGATCCATATCTATATCAATTTTTTTTTTCACGTGCTTGATTTATGAAAAAAAAAAAACAGATCTAGCTGCATGTGAGAGGGCGTGTTGAGAATGCAATTAACTAATAAAAGTGTGATTTCTTGAATAACTCAAGTTTTTAGATAAGACGGTGATATATTTCCATATTGTATTAGAGCAGACAGACGTCCTGTGATCGAATCTCACCGTCATCCATATCAAAAAGAATTTTCACGTGCTTGATCCATATCTATATCAATTTTTTTTTTCACGTGCTTGATTTATGAAAAAAAAAAACAGATCTAGCTGCATGTGAGAGGGCGTGTTGAGAATGCAATTAACTAATAAAAGTGTTCATCTCTCTCTAACAACTTAAGCTTTAATTTAAACGAGACGGTCACACACTTCACAATACACAAATATATGTGAATCGTTTAGATTTCGAGAGTCAGATAGTTTAAAACATAGTGAATTATTTTGAAATAGAATTTATTTATTTATTTGATTTTTCGCGCGATGTTCGATATCCGTATTAGAGTACTGACTAATTATATTCGAACCACTCGATGTTCGGTGCTCATATTAGAGTAATAACTAATTAAATTTGAATTGCACATTATAGAACTTATTTAGGGTAATGCTCTCAACAAAATTTTCTTCATACACAAAGCTCCAACTCAAGATTTCTAAGTAAGGTAAAACAATTTAATTATTGCACCACAATCTATGTTGGTGAAATAATATTTATCAGTAAAAACTATGTAAAAAATATTATCAATCATAATAATTGATGATTCAAGATATAATTAAAAGATATATATGTTAAGAAGTCTCACATCAGTAAAGTGATGAGAATTTGGTCTCCTTATATAGACTTGGATAAACCTCTCCTTATGAGTTAGTTTTTGGGGTTGAGTTAGGTTCACGTGCCGTATCTCAACATGGTATCAAAGTCAGGCCCATCACAATTTGTTGTTCACCAATGTTAGGCCCCCATTTAGAAGTGTTCACGCTCCTGTTGAGGTCTAGGCGTAATGGGGAGTGTTAAGAAGTCCCACATCGGTAAAAGGGATGATAATTTGGTCTCCTTATATGAACTTGGACAAATTAAACCTCCCCTCATGAACTAGTTTTTGGGGTTGAGTTAGGTCCAGGTACCGTATCTTAACAATATAAAAAATCATGTCAATTTTTTTTTGTTCGTTTAAATCTCAAAATTTGATGAGAAAGTAATATTTTATTACCAACAATTCAACATTATCATATGCTGAGTACTGAGGGAGTTGACCAGTGGCCACATGTCTTCGTTACACATCAATATCACCTAATTTAAATTAATGTCCCCTTTGACTAAACCACCCTTTGTCTACTTAAAAAAGATTTTAAATATAAGTATATATAAATTGCCGGAAGAGAGCAAAAATGGTTAAATTACTAATTATATTATCATACATATAAAGTATATATTTATCATAAATATTACCTAATTGTATAAAGACCATTGATATATACACTACATAAAAATGATTTTTAGTTGTGATTGACACTCTTTGTAAATATCTCAAATGTTTACAGCGACATCAAATCTAATAACAATTAACGTGGATAAATGCATTTTTTATTAATATGTATATATATTATCGTTAAAATTTATTTTTACGATAATGATTATCGATGAGATATAAAGCCTTCTTTACCATGTATATATGTTATGTACACTATCTTGTACAAAGATTATAATTCATGCATGTATTATCAATTATATTGCTATTTCTGCTTAGGGTTAATAATGTCATCACACACTAATTTCATAAAATATGATATGTACGTAGTAATATTAAATGCACAATAAATTGAAGGTGGAAAAGAATTAAATATAAAGAAGTTAGCATGGCAGGTACCCTACCTACTTTAAGAAGAAAGATGTCAGCCGACAGACATGTAATTTTAACTCTTGGAGTTTGTCTTTACTTTCTTGGAATAGTACAAAACCACACCTAATTTTCTATATATTAAAATTAATTAGTAATTCACAACTCAGATATTCTCAGACTCATCACTTCAATCTTAATATTATATGAATATTTTAAATCATAGTACTATTATTTTATCTAACTAATATGATGTAGTGATCCTTTGTTTTCACCAGCAATATTCAAGTCCCAACTATATGTTAACCCAAAAGAAGACACAAAGAAAATGTTACTAACATACGTCCAAAACGTAAGTGGGATTAGAAGATAGGTATTATAATCGTTCGGATAGAATATGAAAATTTTAATTTTTGAATTTAGAAAATTATAATTTTGATTGGATCGATTTCTTAAGTTCAATTTGATTAATTATTCTAAAAAGTTTTAATTTTGAGCTGATAAATTGAGTTGTTACTTGTTTGTTTTCTTACAAAATAAATATTTATATCAAACTGCATTAATAACTCCTTATTGTCATTATATTCATCTAAATAAAATATTGAGTCGATGTAATTAAGAAGTGACTTATTTTTTATGATACATTTCGAAAGGTATATCGTAATGATACAAATAAAGTATACATCATAGTGCTCAAGTGGTCCAAGCTTAGCTAGAATGACTCTCAAAAATAAATAATGTAATATTCTTTCACATAGCTAGGTGCCATATATATGGAGACGATAATTTAGCAAAACTGAAGGATGCTTGGGTTTTACACGCCTTACCGTCAATTTTGTTAAACTGATTATAATATTGGTACAAAAATCGGATTATCAATGTATTTAAACATGTCATTATATTAAGATTATATAAATAGTTATATATGTGGTTCTTATAGGCTTACATACGACTATCTATTGTAATATAGTATTAGAATTCGTTCTATATCTTAATTATGACTATATCAAATTAATCTCTATATTGCTAATATATTAACATTAGGATTCTATGTCCTAATCTTAAACTATGTTAGCACTCTCTATAGTATTAACTACTAAGGTAGAAATTCCTTATCTAGATTTCAATAATTAAAGGCTTTAAAGGGTAAAATTGAGTCAAATTAAGTCGAATTGCTCATTTGTCAAATCACAAATCTTTTCTTTAGTTTTGTATGGATATGTTTTGTCAATATTTAGGAATCTTTAGATCCCACATCAATTTTCATGAATTATCTGTTCAGTTTTCCCACTGAAAAAGAAAGGATAAGATCAAGAACCAACCAATCAAGCCATCAATTTTTTGATGCAATTGAAAAGTAAAATATATTCTCAAACTATTTTTTATAATATTATCACAAAAAGTCATATTTCTTATGGGTTTCAATTTTTTTTTAATAATAATAAGAAAAAAACTTTTTGAGATAATAGTTATGAATTGAGTGACTATCCGAGAAATCAACTCATAAGTACAACAAAAGAAGTTTAAGGAATTTTTCTTTAAAAAATAAATGGGCTTTCAGCCTAGTTGTTTTTCGTACTTTAGTAACCTGGATTAATTCTTTTGAACAAATGGCAGCTTATATTTTAACTATATACTTATCTTCCATAGATGATAATCACTTTTAATACATAACATATATATCATAGTATTGCTATGTCTTACTATAAATGATACTCCATAAATAAAAAATAATATCACTAAAATCAGCGATTATTTATTAAAAAGTACTTATTCAAGTAATATTTTCAAATTAATTTGTGGCTTGACGGGCTGAATTGAGAAAGCAAGATGAAGTCCATAACAACTCGATGAGAAACCCAGAGAAGATCATGAATCAATTCTTTTCTGTATGCTGTTACAGTATCCACGTTTATTTTTTAATTTTTAAAAGTTTCCTAAAAGAGTAAAGATAATCGTCCATAAAAAGTAAGGCTCGCTATTAACTTAGAAAATAAGCTAAGTTCTAGCTACAATAGATTAAATTAATACTGGTCATACTGGCATTCGGAGTGTAGTCAAATAGTCAATGAAATAAGAGACAACTATGAGAACTGAGGTTCAAATTTCAGTGGAGGAAGAAGCACAAGGTGATTATTTTCATTTGCATAAATCTTGTAGCAGAATAACCCGATATATATGAATACCTGCTGAAATAATTGAGATACACATAAGCTAATCTGTACGCACAATCATATAAATAATAAAAAATAGGGAGTTCGCTTTAAAATTGGTTTTCCTCTGCTCACCCTCAAATCGTTTACTCATCCATTGAGCAACTCACCGTAATGCATCAATACTATTGCTTGCTTGTGTGTGTTAGCAAATTTTATTTGCAGAGTACAATATAGTTTTCAGAGCAACTGTTTTCCTAGTTAATTTTCGAGTGATCTGGCTATATAATTTTTACCCGCCTAGTCATAACAGTTTGGAGTCGTCGTGAATATTTAGTATATAATAAGTGCATAAATTCAAAAGCTCTTGAATCTCACTATAAGTTAATTTTCTCTAATGAAAATAGCTAGTAATACCCGTGTTTATAATTGGGCAAAGCCTAATTGAACTAATACTAGAAAACCTATTATACAAATAGGTAGAGTGTTGAAAAAGTTACTACTAGCAAGAATTTGTTTCTCCATCTGATAGTTGAATAGGTGGTTCTTCGTCCTTGTTTGCTTCAATTATATCGACTGACCTCGTTGTTGACAAGAAGCTAGGTTGATTGGTTGAAGATAGAAGTTGCGCCCACATCATGTCTGTAATGTCAACCTTGTTTTGCTTCTCATTGATCCTATCAAAGGGTATGTAAGCATGTGTGTTGTTGACAGGACCAACCGTAAAGCCTGTGTACCCAGCCATTGCTCCATGTACAGCGCTTTGAGCAAGATGAGTGCAATACACATTGTCAGATGCATTACTTGCAATAGCCCGAATCATGTATGTCGGATCTATATATTTAAGATTGATCATCATCTTCTTTTCTTTCGAAAAATGCTCCTTTATCTTTTTCGATATCCATAAACCAACATCAACTTGCTCATCATCTTGTCTGGCACCTTCAGCTACAACTATAACCATTGTGTCCATTCTCTTTCAGCCTTCCTTCAAGATAGTAATGAGATTCTGGAATCAAACAACAATCAACAGCTCGACTAGCAAGACTAGCATACATCGCTATGAAACCACTATCTATCCCGTCCCATTAACTTCAGAACCCCAATTCCATTCTCAACTCATAGCTTCAACATGAGCAGCACGTTGGGCTTCCTCAACCGCGGAATCAAAACCAAAAGACTTGTCAATAATTGGTATATCATTATCGATTGTCTTGGGGATTCCAACAACTACAACATTCAGACTACACCTTGTAATTTCCTCAAATAACACCGATGCTCCTTTCTGTGTTCCATCTCCTCCAAATATATAAACCTGATTAATTCCCCGATCCTGAATGCTATCTACTATTTTCTAGTAACATGACCTCCTCGATATCATTCACAACCTTAGGTGTCAATGGAATTGTGTTCTTTGAATAGAAACCTCGATATCTGTATTGAGACCTCCACATGTTACGATACATGAGTTAACATCGTCCAACTTAATTAAAATAAACGTTTTGGCAAGGATCAGCTCGACGGAAATGTATCCCTCTTGGACTATTCTTACGGACAATAATATTTTGAGCAACTGTATCATCTTCATCGACAAAATACAGATTGACGACTGAGTATGAAGGATTGTTCTTCAATGGATTAGGTTATGTAGGAAGACTAGGAATATAATCAGACAAATGAGGAACACCTTCAAGAACATAACCATCGTCACCCATCACAATTTTCTTGTTCAAATTATGTACCACTATACTATCATCTAATGATCCCATAATTCAATTCAATTCAATTTGAAGGAAAATATTTTCTTTATAAACTCAAAATTCTCTTAAAGTACTAATAAACCAAATTAAAGTAGGATTACAAAACATATTCCAGTAGGAAATAAAACAAATAAAATACCAAATATAGTAACAAATTAGGATTCGCATTATGGTAAGTTATCTAATACTTTTTTATGCACGGTAAACGATATATAAGTAAATATTTTCCATGTCGTCACCTCAAGAGTTTTTGAAAGAATGCATGCATCCATTATCAGTCAACGGACCAGGTCCCTTGACTCAACAAAAACAGTAATGAAGAGTAAATGATAAAGAAAACACAACACAAGCAGTTTACGTGGACACCTCCTTGCTCAAGAGAGTAAAACCACAACCTGTCTCATTGGATTTTCAATTGTTTCCACTAATCTCTTCAAGCAAAAGTGAAACACAGTTACAGCCAAAGTGATCAGAAGAAGTTATTAATCTCACAACTAAGTAATAACTCTATTACTTACTGAGTCTAAGCAGATACCACACTGCCCACTAAGCTATCACCACTAGACAACTTAGAATTCAACTAAGCAGTTATCACACTACCCACTAAATCAACTAACTCCTAGATGACTTAGAATTTTCCTAAGCAGATACAACACTGCCCACTAAATCAGTTAGCCTTAACTGATTTAGACTTTTACAGATGAACACAAGATATGAATCCTTTATAGATTAGGAATAGATTTACAATGTAAGTACGGAAGATATGATCCTAAGACAACTAGACAACTTCCAGCTCTATCAGGTCCCTGTTGCTCTTGAGGATGATACTTCTTGAGAGTTAGCCTTTGCAAGAGTTCTTGAGAGTTTTCAAGTTGCAAAAACTTATAAAATGATAGACACAAAACTCAAACTCAAACAAAGATGCTTCAACACTCTATCAGGTCCCTTTGTTGAGTATGACTATTGTTCTTCCTTGAAGATGGCCTTCCTTTCAAGCTTATGACTTTCAGAGAAAATTCAAGTTTTTGTTTGCCAAATATTGAGTTTGTATTTTGGAGAAGAGACTTTATCCAAAATGGACACAAACCCTTGGGACGAGGCTATTGTCTGAGAGCCTGCTGTCATGAAAAGCTGTGCACCAACCACATCAGAGTTGACAGCTTTTTTTCGTCCTTTTCTCGTACGCATACTTTCTGGGATCAGGTCCCTTGCTGCATTCTTTGATGCTTGATTTCTTGAAAAAGACTTGCTTGCTCTCTCTCTTCTTGAATGAATAATGTTGTTTGTTTATTGTTGTATATATCAGTTATCAACAAGGGTTTTAACCACTTAAACAAACAACTTCGTCTGCCCTTCCTATTGGTGAAGTACGCTGCACATCTTACTAACCAACCTGACAAGACAACTGTAAAGATAGCTTTACAGTTGTGCACCACTTTAAATCTGGACGGAAGTACTTTGCCAAGGATCGGGTCCCTGCATTTGTGAGGATCATCAAAACACTAGAATATAACAGTTTTGTTGCAAAAACAACAACTGATCTATCTTGTGTCTATATTTGGTATCTTTCTTCAAAGTACAACCAATTTGCTAAGATTCTCTGTGTACATTTACAATTTTATCATAGGCCCCAATTCTCTATTTTTATCTCCAAATATAGAGAGTTTCTATATTTGTAGAAAATCAACTTCAATCCAATTTTCTATTTTTCACTTCGGAAAAGAATTTTCTTCTCTCAATATTATATTTTTATTTTTGTTTCATAAAGTAAATCATTTCTTCTTTTTTCCAAATAATCATCGTATATAATTCATATTCTTTTCAAATGTACTTCTCATATTCCATTTTTAACTATTGCATCAAGCTATCAGCTATCCTCATACTCATTAAAAAATGTAGTTTTATAATGTATCATAATAAAATAAAAATAAATTGTTTGACTTATTTTAAATTTTGTGCATTTTTCGTAGTGAAAAATAATTATAATTGTCCTCTGGTTCACTGATTTAATGACGGGCAAATGCAGATTGGCTCAATCTTTCTGTGGATGTTCATCGTTGATATCATTACTTTTGGATCGTTTTAACTTTGATGCTAACGTAGTCATAGCGTGGAAGCCTCTAAAGAGCATGAAATTGAGGATTTTTTTCCAGCATCTACAGTGTCTTGCATTTGTGAAAAAATAAAGAAGAATATGTAAAATCTACATTCATCCTTTCTTAGCCAAATGACATCTCTCCTTGAATATTTCGCCTTTTTACTTAAAAATATGTTTTAGTTAATTAATTATTATTTCATTAAATGCATTTTTCAAGTAGTGTGATTTTATTCGTTTCCATCCTTTTAAAATGACAAATTTATCACCTCCCGATATAATACCTTGATATCATCGACAAAGTTTTCAAAACACAACATTTCATAAGATATTCTGAAAAATGTGCACAACAGACAACATCTAAAATGCGACTAAGAAAAGTTTCATGAGAAGCCAAACAACCATAACATTTGGTATATATGTCACAAGGACAAGATAACAGAAACAAATAGTACTTATTAGTTACATAGACAAATTCAAGATTTTCACCAACAGCAGTAAACCAAAAACTAAATACAAAACTGTTGCATTCTTTAGTATAAATTCTGAAAGTTTGAGAAGGTCATCATTATCCCATTCAATATTCCCTTTCAAACACATCTTCGAAGAACTGAAAACCTTAACATTCTTGAGGTAGGGAAACCCGAAGCTTGACAGGAAATGAATATCAGGCCAAATATCCTAACTCAAATGCACATCGCCTAAGATCCATCTGGAGATCGAGAGAGGATATAGTCAAATGAAAAATCACAATTCACAAAAGTTACAAAACAGTGATTTCATATAGTACAAGTGTCTGCTACAAGAAATTACATTCTATTTGCAATAATTGGGTATTGACATTATTATAAATTGTTTATATTTTAAGTTTTTTTGTAAGTAATTTTATTCTTTCATCTTATATCTTGGCAATAAACCTAATTATGAGTTTTCGAGTTATTGTCTGATGTCTTATATAAATAAAAATTTATTTAATAACATCTTTGATTAGGTTATTATCGAGTTGCGATAATGTATTCTTTCTATTTCCTTTAACTAGTCTAGAATAAACTTTGTACTCCTTTTGAAAAAAATATTTATGAAGTACTTAATTACTAACTCGGTTGCACATATTAATTTAGATTTGAAATCTACCTTAGATTACTAGTATTCTTATAAATTTTGGGAAATAATTAAATGAATAAAAAATCTCTATTAATTTGTTAAAATAAATAAATAAAAGGAAAAAATATATATTTTTGAACATTAGACTAGTAAAATGGAACAAAGGGAGTGCTTGAATATAATTTATTCATATAATTTGATACCAAAGTTGTTGTCATAGTTATGTTGAGTGTCTCCGCATGAGGCGTGGCTTTCAACAAGATAGCTGCTCCATAGAAATAAAACTTTGTGATACGCAAATCCAGAGTTAGACATTTGCATTTCAATTCTAGAAGCGACATCTCTTCAAACTGCATCAGTAGTACCTGATGTGGTTATCCCAAAGAAACTAGTGAAGGATCGAGAAACCAAGAACAATAAAAAAGGAAGAAAAATTCGATGTAAATGTTATGAAAAATCTGACCATCTAACAATGTGGCTGGATAGTAAATGAAGTATCCGACTTTAGAAAGTTGATAGAAAGATTGCAAAAGGTTAGGATAGTTTTGTATTAACGCTAGTAGTCGTTGTATAATGTGTAGAAGTTCTCAAGTTGTGTTATATTCTAAATGCTATCTCTTTATGATATCTATATACCAAAAGAAAATAAATTCTTTATGACAAAACAAACCTCGATGTACCAAGTCCCAATTGTTAACTCGGTTGCATTGCTCAACTTTTGAAGATAATCTTGGATGAGTTTCCTTATAACTTGATGCACTAGAAGCACCTTGAGCAATCGATGTGCAACTCATTCGGAAATTTAGCTTAGCACTTACCATAGAGGATATATTTTGGAGAGTTATCAACCGAAGACCATAGATACTGCCACCTTTTGGAGAGAATAGAAGTTGTGAAGGCATCTTTCGTTGGCAAAAGGGAGAGAATCTGGATAATAAGAGCGTCCGGTAACTTACTGATTCTATCCTTTTCAACTCTTTTGCTTCTTCGTTTCTTTGAGAATGGAGGCAACAAATCCATCTTTTGGGTGCAGAAAGGCTAGCTAGGGTTTGAATGGTTTTTCCTTTTCTATCCAACACAAGTTTTCCCTTTGGGTTTTGCTGTTGTTTCACAATGAAGACTAAATGTACAATGAAAAATAATTTATTTTCTTTGTTTAGTTTTTGTTGTAGAATGTACTTAGACATGTCTACATATAATGTATATAGGTAGAGATGTTTAGGAATTTTTCTAATTTTGTTTCCTTAAATAGATTTACTTGATTTTCTTTCCTAAAATAGACATGGAGGCCTTTTTCAATCTAGACCTGAATGAATAAAGTACCAAAAACTCATAATGATGTGCTAAAACCATGATCGATAAGAACCATCTACATACAAAAGGGGTATCGTTTATTCTTCTTTTTAAGAAATAATAGAATTAGAAATTTATTGATGCATCAACTACTCATGACAACAAGATAACTGATATTTCTCAATAAGTACTTAATTTGCATTTAGAAAATGATATCATGCTATACTAAGTTGTTTAGTGATACCATGTGAATTCTCAAGAATACATTTTGTTGCATATAACATGTAGCAGTTGCCTCATGTTCGGTAAAATACTCAACCTGACAATATTTTCTAAAATTCTACTTCATATTTTATGATTTTATATATACTCTCTCAGTCCACTTTTAATTGTCATGTTGCGCTTTTCGAAAGTCAATTTGACTAATTTTCAAAGTTAAATTAGATTTCATCAATTCGATATTTTAAACAAAAATTTTAGATATTCAAAAACTATACGAAAAGTACTATAAATTGCAAATTTTTGCATATCAATATGATGAAAATACATCGTAAAATGTTAGTCAAATTTTTTATAGTTTGATTCTAAAAATGGATATTATGAAAATTAAAAATGAACGGAGGGAGTATCATTTAAGTTCAAATTCATCAATATAGTCGAGATTCAGAGGTAACACAACATTCAAAAATTCATAGGAAATCAAATTTAAAAAGTCTAATAATGGGAAAAAACAGAGAAAAAAAATACAACATACACATCCTTCTTAATTAATTAGTTATTTTATAATATACTAAATTAAGTGTAGGAGTAAAATGGTATTTCAAATTTTACTTTTGTGGCTTCCCACTTTTAGTATAACTAGTTTCTCAACACGTGCCTTGCTATGTGTCCCATGCAATATTTTATAAATTCGTTAGGACGGTTATAATTTATTGAAAACATGTGTGTAATGAGTACTAAAATGCAACAATCCCAAATAAATGCTATGACAATAATTTTCTTATTAAAACTAAATTAAAGAATACTAATAGAGAGCAAATATATATAAAAAATTAACATACACATCATTCTTATGATTTTAATCAGAACAATATATACATGGAAAAAGAAATACAAAATGGGTACATAATTTTTCGAGATTTTGTCGACACCATCTCTCTTATCCAATCAAAATTCAAAAGTCTTTTCCATCAAGTCAAACAAAAGCATGAATCAAATAGAAAAATCACTTCATTTAGTAAAGTGATATATATATATATATATATATATATATAATATTTTCTAATAAACTATCCAATTTTTTATTTATTTCAGTAATTTGGTCTTCTAGGTTTTTATTTAATTCTAATAAAGCAAAAATTATTAGATTGTTTTGTTTTACGCTTATTAAGTCTGTTTTACCTGGTGGAGTATAATTTGATAAACCTTCAGGACTCGTTTGGTGTAAGGGATAATACCAAATAGTCCCGGGATTAAATTATAGTACCGCTTATTTTGTTGTTTGGTTGGCAAGTTCGGGATAACTTATCCCGGGATTAATAATTAGTACCGGGATAAGTTATCCCTCTCCTTGGGTGGTATAGTAATCCCGGGATAACTTATCCCGGGATAAAATAGGTAAATGACAAAAATGTCTCTTTCAACCCTTTTGTTGTATCACTTTTTACCTTAATGAAGGGCATTTTTGTAAATAAATAAATTGTTCTTAAAATTTATTATTTTGAATATAACAAACCAAACACTCAATAAAAAATAATCCCAACACAACTTATCCCATCATAACTAATCCCAACATAACTTATCCCAACATAACTTATCCCATCATAACTCATTTTCAAACCAAACGACCCCTCAGGGTTAGCTTGAAATTGTGCTATTTTTCTAAGAACTTCTTTGTAAAAAAGACTGTTATGAAAGGGTTAAGTCTTTAAGTTTACCTAATTCTTTCTTAATTTCTTTTGTTTCTTTATAAAGGTTTTCTAGTTGACTATTTAATATTTCTAGTGGACTATTATCAATTATTTTATTTGCTACTATGGTCTGTACTTTAGAAATTATATCTAGTTGTTGATTTTTTAGAAAGTCGAAATTTTGTATATATATATATAAATAAGACTAAGGTAGATATATTATATACTTTAGATGTTGATGGCTTTCACTACTTTAACCTTAAAATGAAATGGATAATATGTGTGAGTTTCATTAAACAAAAAAGATGAATTTATATAGATTAAAATAGAGGAATACCAAAAGACATCTTAAAGTTTTATATTAAACATTTGAAGGTTATGAATATGAAAAGCATGAAGGTTATGGATATTAAGAATGACAATTGAATAGGTAATTAGATATAAGTTATGAAAAATATATTTATTTAAAACAAATAAAGAAGAATTTTTTTTATAAAAAATGTAGATAAGAAAAAAGATAAGTGCAAATAATATTTAAGTGTAACACCACTAACAGTGGAATTTCAAAAGGCCAAAATATTAAATATATGCAATTAAACCTTCAAAATATGGAAGAGTAAACAATCCGGCTTCCTATGAGCACATGAACTCTCTAATTACTTGATGTGGTAATTGATTATCACTAATATTTAAACATGTAATTAACTAAATATTTATAATATTTTAATTTAGTGTTAGGGTAAAATGATATTTCAGCTTTCAACTTTTTTTGTTTCCACTTTTAGTAATATATGATATCACTAATATTTAAACATGTAATTAACTAAATATTTATAATATTTTAATTTAGTGTAGGGATAAATGGTATTTCAACTTTCAACTTTTTTTGTTCCCACTTTTAATAATATGATGATATGATGATGAAGCTTAGTGCAAAATTTTCAAATTGTCTATCAAAGATTAACAACTTAAAAGTTGTAACTTAAAAATCAACAGAAATATACTTTGAATCCAATAGTACCTGATAGAAGCTCTATTGAAACAAACAAAGAGATCTAATCATACATGAGGCGATGCTCCCAACATGATAGCTGCGCGCTCCATAGAAATAAGACTTTGTGATAAGCAAATCCAGAGTTAGACTTTGCATTTCAATTTTGGAAGCGACATCTCTTCAAACTGCATCAGTGGTACTGATGAGGTAATCCCAATGAAACTAGTGAACGATCGAGAAGCCAAGAACAATCAAAAAGGAAGAAAAATCCTATCTAGACTGATAATTTTAAGCCAAATCTGACCATCTAACAATGTAGCTGAATAGTAGAAGAAGTACCCGACTTTAGAAAGTTGACTGAAAGATTGCAAAAAGTCAAGAAAGTTTTGTATTAACACCAGTAGTATTTGTATGATGTGTAAAAGTTCTCAAAATTGTGTTATATTCTAAAGGGGCTGCTATCTCTTTATGTTATCTATATACCAAAAAGCAAATGTATATAATTATCTTAGTGAAAAAAAAAACCTCAGTGAACCAAGTTCCAATCGTTAACTCGGTTGCATAGCTCAATTTTTGAAGATAATTATCTTCGATGAGTGTCCTTATAATTTGATGTTCTTCAGGATGACATGTGGCACTAGCACTAAAGGTACCACTAAAAGTACCTCGAGCAATCCAAGCACAACTCATTCGGAATGTAACCTTAGCACTGACCACAGAGGATACATTACTAGCCTACACCAGAGATCATACATATCTTCAGAGATCTCCAAATATTGAATATGTGGGGCAAAAATATTCAAAGACAGATCATCAGAGTCATCATATATCGTACGACAAATAATCTTCAAACTTAAGCCTCTTTAAATTTGAAGAATTGGTTTCCAAATGATGCAATCCGCAGAATTCAGAAAATTCGAGGATTTCCAAAACAGGACAATTTCTTCATCATATAACTTCATGTCTTTCAACTTTAAGGTGTTTAAACACTTCCATCGGGAGATTGGGAGCAATAATTCATCATCAACAAATTCAAGTTGTGACTCATATTTGGACAGGTGGGTGAAATCATGATGGAATTTTTTAAACTTGGAGAAAGTAGAATGATCTAACGCATAATCGACAAAGGATATAAAGTTTTCCCTTTGTGATTTATCTTCACACTGGATAAAGAAAGTATCAACTCAAGGCCATAGATACTGCCACTGTGAAATTATAAAGTTGATTTTTTGGAACTACAAAAAATCCTAGATTTTTAGGAAAGTTTCTAGAATAATATAGTGTAGTCACTTGGATACGTATCTTGTAGAAATATCTAGATATTCTAGAGTAGAAGATAATGTTACTAGATTTTTCTTGTAGATGTTCTAAAGGAATTATATATTTGTAGAGAATTATGGAATAGTCTAGATTTTGTAGTATCTAGAACCATCCATTGGTAAGTATAAATAGGGGATGGAATTGTAGATTTGTAAATAACTTAAGAACAACCCAAATAAAAGAGTTTTCTTCCGTAAACAAGTTCTCCTTTTCAGCTTCCTCTTCTTTAGTTGAATCTTCCGATCTTAGTTAACGATCTTGGGCTAGCAGAAGGTTCCCCGATTTTACTTTTCTTCTGCTATTCTCTACATGGTATCATAACCATAGCCGTAGATTGGCTTGCGGGTGTTATTTCAAGATCAGGTTGGTGGTAGATTCAACTAGTTTGTGTAGATGGATTTTAGCGGTCGTGTTAATGGACTAGGGATGGAGTTGTTGAATCATTCCAATTACAAGGTATGAAGACATGTATGGAATCATACCTTGTGGGAGGATTTGTGGATGTTGTTAATGGGAATGACACAAGTCCTCCTGCTGACGGATCAGAAAATAACAGTGCATACACGAAGTGGAAGCAGATTAATGAGAAAGCGGAGTTCATTCTGAAGAGGACAATCTCTTTCGATTTTTTTGATCTTATTATAAGGTGCAAATCAACTCATGAAATATGGAGGACCCTCGATCTCTTGTTCTACAAGAAGAATGAATCTTGGCTGCAGATATTGGATAATGAATTGGCTAACACCACTTAAGGTAACCTTTCTATCTCTGAGTATATTTTAACGATTAAGAACTTATGTTCTGAGATATGCTTATTGAATTCGAAAGAAGCTATTTCTGAAGCACGAATGAGAAGAATAGTCATTCGTGGGTTGAAACCTGAATATATTCCATTTGTGACGTCAATTCAAGGATGGACTCAACAGCCATCCTTGGAGAAATTTGAAATTTTTTTGTCGTCACAGGAATTACTAGCCAAGCAGTTGGCTAGTGCGTTTGTAAAATATGGAGAAGGAGATGCTCTTGTAGCTGACAAGAGAAACTTCAAAGGAAAATCAAGAGATATGTTGCACTCTCGATCCTCAGGTGATTCAAGCTTTCCTGAAAAGAAGGAAGAGTCTTCTAACTATTATGGTAAGAAGCCTCTTAGATACAATCAGTGTGGCAAAATAGGATACATAAAAAGATATTGTCGAGCCAAGGAGAGTAACATGCCTCAAAAGGTTACCAAAGAAGAAGAAGAAGAAGAAGAGTGGGAAAAGTGTTTAGTAGCTGAGGCTCGAGCAATAGATGCTATGGTTTCTATCAACCTTGAAAAAGACTGGATCTAGGATTCAGAATATAATGCAGTCAATCACGTGGCGAAGCAAAATATTGATGTCATCAGTATGAAGCAAGAAACTATTAAAGATATTCATATTGGTGATATAGTAGCTTCTATCGAAGAAATCAAGGAAATAAATTCTGAACAAGCAGTGTCTGGAGCTATATATGCTGATGGTGACCTTTATGGAGAAAGATTGAGGAAAATGTATGGGAAGTTGAAGTCTCTGATCAATCGCCAGCCATACCGATGTCAGTCATTGGCTTAGATCAAATACTGTAAGCAAATGGAGATAATGAATATCAAATAGATAAGGAAGCTGACCTTAAAGGCCAAATCTTAGGCGGAACGACAGACGACATAACTTTCGAAAGCTCTAAAGTTGCTAAACATGTTATTGAAGAATTAGAAAGGGAATCTGGTGATGGATCCTCTTATGGTGCTGAGGCTTCACAGGAAATTGACCATTATCACTAACTCAAATAAGGAGGCTTATATGGACGAAAGCTCTTTTTGTTATAAAGTTGCAGGTTCCAAAATCTTGAACCTTGGAGTTCCAAACTTGCCTATCACAAATGTTTACATGGACTATTCGATAACGGAAAATCTTTATCATTTGAAAAATCAAGAGGGGTCCGGAAGAAACTGCTAAGATTTGCACCAAGACGTGGTTCAAAGCTTCGTTTGAGTTCTTCCGCTACAAACTCAGGGTAGTTTTCAAAAAATCACTTTAAGGGGGAGTGTGCAATTATAAATTTGATTTTTTGGAACTACAAAAAATCTAGATTTTTAGGAAAGTTCTAGAATAATCTAGTGTAGTCACTTGGATAAGTATCTTGGGGCAATGAATTATAGGTGACAAATAAGAGTTGAAATGTAAAAAGAGTGACTCAAGTTTTAATTATTAAGTGAAGGTGACAAACTTGTAATCAACTTTTAAAAATAATTGACTTTTTCTTAATAAGACCTCAAGTTTTTATTTTAACACTTTCACCCAAATTTTAACTAAAACCCTAATTTCTAAAAGAGGAAAGCCCAAATCAGTCTTTTTTTCTTCTTTTAACTTCCCACTCAAAGCTCTTATATTTCTCTAGCTTTTTTTCTTCTTCCTCCTCCTTCTTTTTGTTGTTCTTTTGTTGGTATTGCAACTTTTTGTAGATTTCTTATTTGAAGAATTTGAGATGGAAAAATCTCAAATTTTAGATTAACATGTGATTTGAAAAGGTTTAAGCTTTAGAAATTACATAATGAGTAATTTTCAATCATTTTAATAAGTGAATAGTATTGTTTTGTGTGTATTATTCATTTAAAATTTTGATTTTTGTATTATTGTTCTTGCCACTGATGTATAATAATTTTCAGCAATTTACAACAATTACTGAATAATTTGGTTGTTGAATATATTTCAGCAACTACTATATCTATTTCAGCAGCTGCTGTATAACTTACAACAATTGTGATATTTTAATAAAATCTTTTTTATGATCAATTTTTTTGTACAAAGTTATAATATTTTCAGGAGATAGAAGATCAGTAGGGGTTGATTGTCATGGTGAATTGGTTGAGTCCAACAATCATCATATTTGGCGTTGGAAGAGTAAAGAATCGGCCTCGACAATTGCGATGATTGTGCATCGATATATCACATATGATGATTTTGCAAATAAAATCATTATTTGTTGTAAATTAAATTGTGAGTTGGAAGACATTGTCATCACTTAAATGCACAATTGTGGTGAGAAGTACAACAACTTTTGTACTTGTTGTAGATAATTTCATCAATTGCTATAAAAAAAAGACAACTTGCTTAATTGTTGTAAGAAATTTCAGCAATTGCTATTAAAAGTACAACAATTTGCTTATTTATTGTAGCAAATTCAAATAAAATTACAATCAATTCTAGATTTTCTTTTTAAATTAGCCAAAATAATCATATTTATTATTAAATATGATTGATATAACTAATTAATGATCAATTTTTTAACTTAAGATGATTACATGTGAAATTAGTTAAGTGGTCATTTAATATCTCAAATTACCATCTTTTTGTGTAAGATTACTATCAAATCTACATTTTATTTATAGTTGGACCAAGACTACTCTATTTATCATTACATATTGGTGTTATAACCAATAAACGATCATTTACTCATTATAAATTGATTACATGTAAAATTAATATAGAATTGATCGACTGGTATCTCAAATAACTGTCTCATTATACAAGATCACTATCTAATGTAAATTTTATTTTTAAATTAGATCAACACTACTCTATTTATCATTAAATATGAGTGTTACAATCAATTACCGGTTAATTAATCAATTAACTTGCGTACTTGTTAAAGATGTTTCAACAATTGTTATATAAAGTACAATAACTTTCTTACTTGTTGTAGAAAATGTCAGCAATGCTATGCAAAGTACAACAATTTTTGTACTTGTTGTAGAGAATTTCAGTAATTGCTATAAAAAATATAACAACTCATTTAATTGTTGTAGAGAATTTCAGCAATTGCTATAAAAGTACAACAATTTGCTTATTTGTCGTAGCAAATTCAATTAAAATTACAATCCATTCTAGATTTTCTTGTTAAATTAGCCAAAATCATCATAATTATTATTAAATATGATTGATATAACTAATTAACGATAAATTTATCAATTTAAGTTGATTACATGTGAAGTTACTTAATTGATATTTTAATATCTCAAATTACTATCTTTTTGTGTAATATTATTATCAAATCTACCTTTTATTTATAAGTTGAATCAAGACTACTCTATTTATCATTACAGTCACGACCCGAGTCTACACCCTGGACGTGGCTGGCACTCAAGAACCATTGTTGGTCCCCAAGCGAACCCTCATCCTGGCTGACTACAAACGGAAGACTAACTTAAGCATGCAAAAACTTAAAACTGAATAAAATTCAATAAAACTCAAACTTTTCAAAACTTTAACTCAAATGAACAACTTAGAATAAAAATAATATATTCAACTCGCCATAAAATAGGCAACTTAAGTCTTTAAAACATTTAGTAAGATAAATGAATAAGCATTTTGAAACTCTACTGTCTATTTATGAAGTCTCTAACTAACAAAGATGGAAGTCGGGACAAGACCCACGACATTCTAACAACTGATATAACTGAAAGGTAAATGAAATCCTCCAGAAGCAAGGAGGCTCACCATAGCTAACTCGAACTCTCGGATGTATCAACGAAACTCCTGTTGATGATCATGAATACATGTGTCTGCATCATGAGAAGATGCAGGCCAAATGACTCAGTACGTGGAATGTACGACCATGTAAGAGGAATTCTAAAGCATAAACATAAGCTTGAAACTTGATAAAAGGAACATACTTACCTCTTCTCAAACTTACTCAACTCAAGGAATACTCAAGGATACTCAAAACTACTCAACTTACTTAACTCAGAAGTACTCAAGGATAAGATACTCAACTCAGAGATAAGATACTCAACTCAAAGATGTGATATTCAACTTGAAATACTCAACTCATGATACTCAAGGATAATGCAATAGTAAAA